>NW_024080676.1:0-26143 GCF_003009895.1 Hyaena hyaena | reverse complement strand
TCTGACTGGCGTGAGGTGGTATGTCAGTATGGTTTTGGTTTGTATTTCCCTGATGAGGAGGGATGCTGAGCATCATTTCATGTGTCTGTTGGCCATCTGGATGTCCTCTTTGGAGAAGTGTCTGTTCATATCTTCTGCCCATTTCTTCACTGGGTTTTGTTTTTCGGGTGTGGAGTTTGGTGAGTTCCTTATAGATTTTGGATATTAACCTGAACCATAAAGTAAATCTTAAAAGAAATTTAAAAGAGGGACGCCTAAGTGGCTCAGTCAGTTACGTGTCTGACTTTGGTTCAGGTCATGATCTCACGGGTTCATGGGGTCAAGCCCCGTGTCAGGCTTTGTGCTGACAGCTCAGAGCCTGGAGTGTATTTCAGATTCTGTAGCTCCCTCTCTTTCTGACCCTCCCTGCTTGTGCTCTGTCTCTCTCTGTCTCAAAAATAAATAAACATAAAAAAAGAAATTTAAAAGAATTGAAATCATAAACAGTCTCAAACAATAGTGAAATTAGAAATCAATCATAGTAAACTATTTGAAAACTCTCAAATAATTGGATTTTGAAATAGCACATTTATCAGTAATCTGTATTTCAGTGAAAAAAATCACACGGGAAATTAGAAAATATTTTGAACTTAATGGTAATGAAAATATAATTTATCAAAATTTTGGGACTCAGCCAAAGTGGTACTTAAAAGGAAATTTAGAAACTCAAGTACCATTTTGGAAAAAGAAAAAAATTAAAATTTTTTAATCAATGATCTAAGTTTCCAAAGTAAGAGGCTAATAAAAGAAGAGCAGATTGTGCAGAAAGAAGGAAATAATAAAGAAAGAAACAGAAATTGATGAAGTAGAATTACAAACACTAGAGAAAATTATCAGAACTAATGTTGTTTTTTGAAAAGCTCACATTCTGGCTAAGGCACAAAAGTATCTATCAATTTTTGTGCTTATATAACACATTTGATAGAAGTTTCCAAGAAGACTTCAGCAATATTATTCATTTCTAATCTTCACTTAGGCTGATAACTAATAAATAGAAAAAAGCATTCAATAAAATACATGTAAACAGAGGAATCCTAGAGGGGTCATTTTATTTTCATACAGTCTCCAGAAATCATTTTAATTATTTAACTACTTTTTAAATTTTTAACAAAAATACATGCACATGCTTTTAAGAGTCAAAAAGTAGTAAACAATTTTTAAAGGAGTCTCATGTCCTATCCCTCCTCACCCCTAGTCCTACTTCCCAGGGGCAAGTGCTGTACTTTTTCCTCCTAGTGTTTACATGCATAATTCAAAATTAAGTATTTAACTCTATTTTTTAATGTATATTTTTGAGAATGAGAGGGAGACAGAGCATGAGCAGGGGAGGTGCAGACAGAGAGAGGGAGACACGGAATCCGAAGCAGGTTTTAGGCTCTGGGCTGTCAGTACAGAGTCTGACGCAGGCCTTGAACCCATGAACTGCAAGATCATGACCTGAGCGGAAGTCAGTCGCTCAACCAACTGAGCCACCCAGGCGCCCCAAACTCTATTTCTTAATAGATTAATTGTATACACTATCTACATATTTTCTACTATGGTACAGCAGGATTTAACATACATAATTTACTCTGCCCCATGCTTCCTCTCCTCCTTCCAGTAGAAATGTATCACAGGTTTGTTTTTTTTTTAAAGAATATCGAGTATTTTTAGTGTTAAGACTAAAGTATCATTTCCTGCTGAACCATAATCAGAGTATACCATGGTTATGTTTCTTTCTTTCACAACGTTTTATTAGCTCTGGCATTAATAATTATCCAGTTCTTATCATCTGTTTCATTTTCTCTGTATCTATTTTAATGCTTCCCACTTGCTCCACTGGCCACTCAAAACAATTTTCTACATTGTGAAATGTATGAGATAGTCTCCTGTTGGTTTCCTTTTTTTTTTTTTTTTTTAAAGGAAACTTCTCCCCTGGAGCTTCCATTCATTTACACCTCCTGCTCTTTAGAATGCTGCACTCTCTACTGCCATTCTGGGGATTCTCTTTCCCATCATCCAATTCCTCTCCTCTGTCTTGTGCATTGGATCCTAGGAAATTTCTAACCTCATATAATACTGTTCTTCCTTTGTTCTTTTGTTTGTGTGGATATTACAGAGGCTTCCTGAGAAAGAACGGATCATAAGTAATTTTGTTTGTGTTGCACATATCTGTAAATTTTATCCCATCTTCTTGCTTTATTGCTGAACAGGATATAGAATTTTAGTTGGAAATCACTTTCATTTGGACTCTTGATGAAATTTTTCTATTGTATTCTAGTCTACAGCACTGCTGTGAGAAGTCCCGAACCCTTCGAATTTTCATTCTGTTTATATCTTTGAAAGAGTTATTTGAAAGCTCCACTTTTTTCAGTATCTACTTTTTAAAAACCAGCTTTATAGAAGTATAATTGATATGCAATGAACTGTAAAAATTAAAAGTGTAGAAATTGATAAGTTATTCGTTGTATATGCTCATGACACTATTACCACAATTAAGAACATATCCATCGATCTGGATACATCAGATTGGAACATTTGAAATTTTCTTGTGCTCTTGTATCATCTCTCATTTCTGCCTCTTTCCTACCTTCCTTCCATGACTCATATCCAGAAAACTACTCATCTGCTTTCTATCAGTATAACGTCCTTTGCATTTTCTAGGATTATATACATATGGATTTAAATAATATGTATTCTTTTTGGTTTGGTTTCTCCCACTCAGCATAATTATTTAGAATCACCCATGTTCTCACATGTACCAATATTTCATTCCATTTTATTACTCAGAAGCTTTCTACTGTGCACAGCCTCTTCTAGAATTTATACAGAAATGCAAATGAGCTGGAATAGTCAACTTGTTTTAGACAAAGAGCAATGTTGGAACACTTATAAGACTTATTTACAAAACTGTAGTGATCAAGAAAACATGGTATTGGCATAAAGGATAATTTATATTCCATTTGATAAAAGGAATCAAATGAAGATTCCAGAAACAGACCCACACGTATATTGATTTTCAGTAAAGGTAAAAAAATATTCTTTCAACAAATGACACTGAAACAGTTGGGATATTCATATGGACAAAAATGAACCTCTACTCTTAGTTCATACCACATGCAAATATTTATTTTAAGTGGGTCATTTATCTAAATATAAAAGCTAAATGTAACTCCTCACAGAAAATGGAGGAGATTATCTTCCTGATCTCGGTATAGGCAAAGATTTCTTAGATAGGACATGAAAAGAATAAATAGTAACACTTAAAAAAATCATATATATATATTGGATTTTGTCAAAAATTTAAAAGTTTTCCCTTTGAAAGAGTCCATTAAAACGATAAAAAGGCAAGTCACAGACTGGGGAAAAAAATTCATAATACATATATCTAGTAAAGGATTATATCTAGAATACAGAAAGAACTATTACAGAACTTATTACAATAATAAGAAAACAACCCACTAAAATTAAGCAAAAGATTCATATACTTCACAAAAGAAGATATACAAATAAGCCAATAAGCACATGGGAACTTGCTCAAAATCTTCCATCATGAAGGAAATGCAAAGCACAGCTATAGTGAGATCCTTTTACAATTGCACTAGTGTGACTGTAATTAAGAAGACTGACAACAGCGACTGCTGGTGAGGATCGAGAGCAACTGGAATTCTCATGCATTGCTGGTGAGGCTCTAAAATGAACAACCTCCTTGGGAAACAGTTTGGCGGTTTCTTATAGTTATTCATACACTTACCAGCCATTCCTCGTGTGGGTATTTACCCACACAGACCTGTACACATTCCTTTTAGCAACTTTATTCAGAACAGCTAAAAACTGGAACAATTCCTATGTCTATCAAAAGGTGAATGGATAAACACATTATGGTGAATCCATATCATAGAATCCTTTGCAGCAATAAAAAAGAACAAGTATTGATACATAGAAAAACATGGATGAATCTCAGAAACTTAGGATGAGCTAAAGAAGGCAGGCACAGAAGACATATCCTGTATAGTCCATCTATGTGACATTCTAGAGGAGGTACATTTGATCTCTGTTGATGGGAAACAGATCAGTGTTTGCCTGGGGCCAGGGAAGGGAGAGGTGACTGCTAAGAGACATAAGGCAACTTTTAGGGGTGATGAAAGTGTCCTATATCTGTCTTGATCAGGGTGGAGATTACAGAAGTATATACATTTATCAAATCTCATTGAAATGTGCCCTTAATATGAGAGCGGTTTATGTTATGTAAATTATAGCTCAATAAAGTTAATTAACAATTGACATGGTCACTGTAGTGTGGGTTGCTGTCACGTGGCATTTCTACTCTTGCATAATTTCTCTAGTTCATGTCACCCACAAATCCAGGCAAAGGTAAAGGGGAAGCAACATGACAAAGGAAAAAGAAAAAAAAGAATTAAAGTTTTTGTGGTTTCTAAATGTTCACTAGCTTAAAAATACAATGCTATGTTCCATAATTTTTGAAGGGTAGGAAATGGCCATTGAATGGTGATGAAATTGGTTTATTCAAGTGAATGTAAGAAAACTCATTCTGGAAGTGGAAAAACTAGCATCGGATCCTGGTTCGTACCATCACAGAAAAAACAATAAATACATGGATTGTCAATTTTCTGAAGATTAGAAGGCATCTAAATGCATTCAATGCTAAAAATTTGTTAGAGTTGGCTCTTTGATAGCTCACCAGGCTTTCCTCCCCTGGGTCATCATTTATACACATTGTGCTGACAAAGAACTCAGAGACTATTATCAGAGATTAACAGATTTCCTGTTTATAGATCGTGAGATACATGGGGATTTAATGCAGTTGTGTTTTATTTATTTATTTAAATTTTTTATGATGGCAGTTAATTTCTTTTTTAAAAGTGTTTATTCTATTTTTGAGAGAGAGAGAGAGAGGACATGAGCAGAGTAGGGGCAGAGAGAGAGGGAGACAGAGGATCCAAAGCAGGCTCTGCGCTGATAGCAGAGAGTCTGATGTGGGGCTCAAACTCATGAACAGTGAGATCATGACCTGAGCCAAAGTTGGATGCTTAACCCACTGAGCCACCCAGGCGCCCCAGTGCTGTTGTGTTTTAAAGGAGACCTTTTAGAAATATAAGGGAGTGAGTCTAATGGGGGAGATTTCAGAAATGATGGAGATGGGACCAGTTTTCCATCACCCTTGTCACCATATCACCTAAAGCAAGCTTTTCTCCCCTATGCAGGCCTGCAGCTATTTTTCTCAGCCGATATACAAGTTGAAATAAACAATGTATATTTTCTTGGGAAGATCCAGTTATAAAGAGGTCTTAGATTTTACTTTGCTGCACTCAGAAAAAAAGGAGGGAGGAGTTACAAATGGAAAGAATTATCAGACAAATCAACCAGTTAAAATGTATGACCCTAATTATTTGGACCTGATTAGAAAAAACAAAATGTAGAAACAAAAAATTATGGGACAGAGCAATCATGGATAATGAGATAGTGAATGATATTAGGAAACCATTAAAGGGGTGCTTTGGTGGCTCAGTCGGTTAAGCATCTGACTTCAGCTCAGATCATGATCTCCTGGTTTGTGAGTTTGAGCCCCGCGTCGGGCTCTGTGCTGACAGCTCAGAGCCTGGAGCCTGCTTCAGATTCTGTGTCTCCCTCTCTCTCTGCCCCTCCCCCACTCATGCTCTGTCTCTCTCTTTCTCAAAAATAAATAAACATGAAAAAAGTTTGTAATAAAAGAAATCATTAAAAAAATTTAAGCATAATGATGGAATTTGGTTTTGTGTTTAAATGCATACTGCCGTATTTGTAGCTGAGATGACAAGAGGTCAGTATATAAGAGCGTGCTCCAAACCAAGGCCTCAAAAAGAAGATCAGAAGCCTTTATAGCTTTTTACTCCTTAGTCTGGGAACTGCCTTATGCCCTGCTCCCCTTTCCTTCCACCCGGAATTTTCACAGCTTCAGTCTTGGTCTTGTACCTGATTCCCTCTTTGGTGCTGAATCCAGGTGGATTTGGTTAAACTCTGGTGCTTCCCTGGTGTGCTGTTTGCAGTATGGACTCCTATATGTCTACACACACCACAACCACAGTTAAGCAGCACTGTGTCCCCCAATCTTGCTGAGCCTCGCGGGTGTAACACTTTGAAAGGAGTTCCCAGAGACCCTATCTGAGAGTGAAGAGTCTGATTTAATTATGCAGTTTTGACAAAGGATCATCAGAATTGGAAAAATGTGAAATTATGAGCACATTAAATTCCACCAAAGATTGAGTGAGCAATATTAAAGATCTCACAGAAAAAAAAATCCTAAAAAATGTTAATTAAATTCACTTTCTAGTTATGGTTTGTATTTCATCAGAATACTATAAATTGTCATTCTTTAAACCACAGTTTAAGTAATATGATATTTTTAAGCTGCAGGTCATGTTCCTTCAACATATTGTGAAATTAGCTTAATGGGCAGAAAAATGTGTTTTTAATAGACTAGGTTGGAATGGAATAGAATACAATGAAAATATTCAAATGAATCACATATAGTAAAAGTGAATTTTTTTGTAGAACTTTTTTTTTTTGCGTGTGTGTGTGTGTGTGTGTGTGTACTGGGTCAACAATGTAAAACTCAAGAGATACCGTGCCAGCCAGTCAGAAATCAGAAATAAACGGACAGAAGGAAGAGGCTACTCGAGGTCACTTGATCTGTTATTTTTCTTGTGTGGTTTTGCGTACTATGTTTTTCTATTGATTTTTAAGGGCCGTATGCATTTTTGTTACCTGATAACCGCCATTTCCAGCCTGGAATTTGTCTGTGGATGTAGCTGGTGTGATACAGCCAAGTGGAAAGATGAACAAGGCCACACAACTCTGCAGTTGGTCCACCAAGGGCCCATATGGAGAATTCCATCCCCTCTCCTTCCCTCCTCGCCTCAACAATTTAGGTCATGATATGAACAAGGTGAGATGACATTAGTCACTCAATCACACACAGCAACTGCAACAACCAAGTCTCCTACAAGGCCGGCTTATGTGGCAGGGCCATATCTGGCCAAAGAATGTGTGCCCTTTGAAAGCCCAGCAGGCACATACCTACAGATTCTCAGCTGATGAAAGGTTTGTCTATTCCTGTAGCCCCAGGATGAAGAAAACAATCTTCTCCTTGCCTAATTTTTCTTTTATATAAAACTTCCAGTAAGAACTACAAGCTTTTATAATGCATACACACCTAGAATTTTTTAATTCAAATACTCTAAAGGTTTGTGGTACTAAGAGCCTCTCACTGTTGTTTGAGAGCCACTGCAGGCTGGATTTGCGTGTTTCCATCCCAGGAGAAGTAAGTCCTATTAAAATAAAGAGCACCACTGATAAAGGGGTGACATCCCCAGTGGAAAGGCATTTTGAGAGGGCATAATTAAGTCAGAGAATCTATCTCAGGATGAGATGATCCTTTGGAAAATGAAATGTTCATACTGGGATGGAGGGGGTCAGGAGGAAAAATGTCTGATTGAGGTGGGGAACACATTCAGATAGAAACGATAAGAAATGTAAAATGTATTTAGCAGATGTTTCATAATGGGATCTAATTGGTGGTGCATCCTGGGCATGGGAGAAGCCAGGTCTACTGCACAGAAAGAGAATGAAGGGGAGCTTGGCATGGCTTTCTGAGCAATCACCAGTGATTCATCTGGAGGCACAGCTGGGGCCCAGAGCAGAAAGGCAGAGGTTGCGGTTGCTGTGAGCACTGTGGGTACCCAAGACCACAAATAGCCCCACCTCCAACTCAACTCTGACGCGAACCAGGACCTTGCCAAGCTATCTTTTCTCAGAGAGTGGAGTCGGCTCAGGTTTATGTCCTTACCTCATCGCAAATTTCAGATGAGGTGACAAGCGTGGTGTCTGGAACTTTTCCTGGCAGAGAGAGCATTTCTTCCCTCTGCACCCTCAGACCTTGTTTTCCCTTTTTTGCCTCTCTCTGCTCCTGTTTCCCAGGGTAATGGAGGGAGATTGAACTATGTTCCACTCCAGCCTCCCTATTTGCTTGCTAGGTAGCAAATCATTGAACTTCTCAAAGCCTCAATTTCCTCAGCTATAAAATGGAGAGATAATACCCTTGTAGGGTTGTGTGAGGATTGAGGTAAGGTACATAAAATGCCTTGAAAACATTCAACACTCAAGGTCAGGG
The DNA here is from genome assembly GCF_003009895.1 of Hyaena hyaena. NCBI lineage: Eukaryota > Metazoa > Chordata > Mammalia > Carnivora > Hyaenidae > Hyaena > Hyaena hyaena. Next base: position 17,955 of record NW_024080676.1, on the reverse strand, counting down.
GTTCTCAACATCAGCACTTTTGACATTTTGGCCAGATAAGTGTTTGCTTTGGGGGGCTGTCTTGTGCATTTTAGGATGTTCCCACACTAGATGTCAGTAGTACCCCAGCCCTTGGTTGGCTATGACTTCCATCCTGCTCTCCTTTCTCTCTCTGTCTCTCTCTCTTCCTCTCCTCCTCCTTCCTTCACTCTCCCACCCCTCCACTTTGGGAAAGCAAATTGCCCCATTAGGAATAGCCTGGATGGCATGGAACTAATGTCTCCAGCCAATAGCCAGCAAGAACCTGAAGCCAGCATGCAGCCAAATGAGTGAACTTGGAAGAGGTAACTGCTGCCCTATGCAATACCTTGATCACAGCTTTGTGAGTCATCCTGAGTCAGAAGCACCCCGCTAAGCCAGGGCCAGATTCCTGCTCCACGGAAACCCTGAGATACTTAATGCAATTCTTTGAAGCTGCTGAGTTTTGTGATAATTTGTTAGGCAGCGATAGATGACTAAGACAAGGACCAACAGTGTATCAAGTAATATACTGGTTGCTGCATTGGGGAGCAGATGAATGAGATGGAGTCTTAGCTCACAAAGGATGCATAACCCAAAGGTGGCCCTGAGGGCAGATCCTCCGGTGTCCATGGCATCACGTTGCATTGCCTTTCTTTCTTTTTCCTTTCCTCTTCTCTCCTTTACTTTCCTTCTCTTCCCTTTTCCACATTCACTTCCATTGCATTAGGTCCATTCAATATGTGTTGCTTTGTTGTCCTGAATACACTCAGTGCTCTCTCTCTGTATAAGGTTAGAATTCACAATCTTCTTACCTCTTTGTAGGGCTGAGGTTTACCTTTTAAAAATTGTATTAGGGAGGCACCTAGGTGGTTCAGTGGGATAAGCATCTGACTCTTAATTTTGGTTCAGGTCATGATCTTACGGTTGTGAGATCGAGTCCTTCAATGGGCTCCATGCTGGGTGTGGAGCCTTCTTAAGATTCTATCTTTCTTCCTCTGCCCCTCCCCCAACTTGTGCTCTCTCTGTCAAAAAAAAAAAAAAAATTAAGCAACTTTCCATGGAAAGGGGGCAAAGGGAATGTTAAGCTAAATGCCCATTATTCTAAATACATCTCCCAATTTTATTCAATGTATATTTGTACATTTTTCTTGGTTATCATCAGTGCTATACTATTTTGTGTTTTCCTTCTCCTAAATGTGTTTTTTTTTTTTGCAAAAGTAACAAATAATTGATATAAAGAAATTAAAATAATACAAGAAGCCATAAAGAAAAAGTATGCCATTTACCAGAATTAATGACTGTTAACAATTTTACATACCTTTTTAGATATTTTCCATGGAATACAATACACCACACAAATAGATACATTTTTGTTTTTGAGATTCTTTGGTTTTGAACAAAAGCAATCCAGCTTAAGTAAAAGGAAAGACCTAATTGGCTCAAATGCCCCAAATTTTGGAAGGACAGGAGCAGAATTGGCTTTCATAATGATTGAAACCAGGACTAGAACATCATCAAGAATCAATCTGTCTTTTATCTCTATGTCTTCCTGCATGTTAGCTTCAATCTCCCACATTGAATTCTCCATGAGTCAGGAGATACGATCATCCGTAGCTCCCAGCTCTGAGCCTTGTAACTTTGTGACCAGAGAAGAAAGGGGCATTGTTCTTTTGGCTTGAAAAATCCCAGGGAATGTTTCTACTTGGTTCAATTTGTTGATAATCAATCACTCTAGGTAGGGGCATGAGATGGTATGAGTAGCTCAGCTGGAGTCACATGTCCAACCCATTGCTGAAGAAAGTGTCTGTTACTAGAAAAGGCAAGGGAAAGGATGCTCAGTGGCCACAGACAGTAGACATCTATCACATGTTTTTAATCCAAGTAGGATCATAATATGAATATTATTCTCCTATGTGTTTTAGTCAGTGAATTATATATAATGGATCTCATTGCATACCACTATATATTATGATAAGCTTATCAAACAGGCTACATTCAATAGAAAAGAAATATGATACTGTTTTGGTTTTCTCTCTGATCATATCTTTCTATCATATTTCATGAAATCCCCCTTTCTGACCCTCAATGATATCTTGAGCAGATCTCATAGCTTTCTGGACACTTTCTGTTACTAAAATGTCTAGAGTAGTCTAAAACTGAATTTCACATCCAATTTTTAAAAAATTTAAAAAAATTTTTTTTCACATCCTATTCGATGTTCATTTTCTTCCTCAAGCCTGACAGGTACAGGGCAGACCTCAGTGAGAGGATTTGAAGTAGAGTGTGGGTCACTTTTCACTTTTTCTGTTCTGTTTCTTTCATTGGGATGAGAAGGAGGGAGAGCCAGAGAGAAAAGTGTCTCTTATTTATATGATTGTTACAGGCTCATTTGTGTCCCCTTTCAAGTCATTTGTTGAAGTCCTAACCCCCAGTACCTCAGAATGTGACTGTATTTGGGGACAAGGCCTTGAATGAGGTGATTAGGTTAAAATGAGGCAATTAGGGAAGGCCCTAATCTAATCTCACTGGAATTTTTATAAGAAGAGGAAATTTGGGGCACCGGGGTGGCTCAGTCAATTGAGCATCTGACTTTGGCTCAGGTCATGATCTCATGGTTGGTGAGTTCAAGTCCCACATCAGGCTCTCTGCTGTCAGCATGAGCCCACTTCAGATCCTCTGCACCTCCTTCTCTCTGCACCTCCCCCACTCGCGCTCTCTCTCTCAAAAATAAATAAACACTAAAAAAAAGAGAAAGAGAGAGAAAATTTGGACACACAGAGACACCAGCAGCTCACATGCACAGAGGGATGGCAATATAAAGACAAGGAGCAAGGTCTCAGAAAAACCAATCCTATAGGCACCTTGATCTTGGACTTCCCACCTCCAGAACTGTGAGAATATAAATTTCTGTTGTTTAAGTCACTCGGTCTGTGGTATTTTGTTATGGCAGCCCAAGCAGAGGAATACAGTGATGATTGTTGGGGTGTTCAGATGCTGCTCACTGCAATTTAAAAGCTGCCTTGTTCATAGGTCGCTTGTAGAGCTTCTTCAGGGGACTCCCAGAAAATTCTCCTCAGGGCACAGTTCTTTGGTATGGAAAATACGCTGAAGTTCAACTTTTTGCAATTTCTTCTCCATTCCCACCCAGGCTAGTTCATGCTGCAGTCTCATGTTTGCGGTGGAGGGGTCGGCGGGGGGGACGGCTCCTCTCTCCCTGTGACCAAGTCTCTTGGATAGGGGACCCAGTAGGGTGTCTGGAGTCCAGCTACATTCCAAAGATCGTTTTGCTCTCAGGAAGCCCACACATCCTTGTCACACCCAAGAGTGGACAGGCAGACTGCTCCATGGCTGTGTTCTCCTTGCCCGGCTTAGTCTCCTTTTATTTCCTGCTCAGATAGACACAGAGGACAGACGAGCAGTTCTACTGAATAAGCAGCTATGCAAGCAGGGAGTAAAGCATGACGACCCGTCTTGTCTGCATCTCTAATCTCTGTGTGTTTCCTCTTACTTCTTTTGAGGGGCAGTCCACTCAAGAGGAAAGAAAGAGAAGCTATAGCACTCCCTGTAAGTCTGACATCTGAGGACTGAAAATTCTCCTCAAATTTGTTTCCCAAAGTGGTTTGCATATATATGTATAGGTTAGAGGAAATTATGTACTGACAGCTGAATAGCTGAGCCAATCTAGCTGTTTCTCACCTGTGCTCAAGAGGTACCTGACCTCTAATTACTTCAGGCATCCTTTAGACACCTTGATCTCTAGCCAATTCTGAAACAACATCCTATTACATGTCAATTTACTTCAAGTTTATTTTAATGACTTGCATGCAGGAAAACATAATTTATTTAACTCATCCTCTGCTGATAAACATTTGGGTGGGGTCCAGGTTCTTGCTATTGCTTCAGTGAGTACACTCATTATTTTTGTGAACATGTGAGTCTGGGTGTGTGTGGATATGTTTCATGGACTAAATTCCTAGATTTAAAACTGTTGGATGAAAATAGATGGGCACAATTTTTTTTTCTCTACATGATACACTAAGCTCTTAATATTATCATAAAATAAAATGGCTGTTTTTGTTTTGGTGTACAGTTCTACGAATTTTAACACATGTAGAGATTCATGTAGCTACTGCTATAATCAGGATTAGGAACAGTCTGTCACCTGGAAAACTTTGTCATGGTGTCTCTTTATATTTACTCTCTTCTTCCCACCTGTAACACCTGACAACCACTGACTTGCTCTGGCAAAATTTTTAAAGATAACCATCTTCTATTTGTTCACTTTGATTGATTAATAAAGTAATGACTATTCTGCCATAAATAGATTCAAGGCATTAGTTGCTAGGTCTTCTAATGATGATCATGTTGCCTGTAATTAACCCTAATGAGAACATAAATTATTTAAAAAATTTTTTCAAAAACATTGAAGTAGACTAGTTTTCAAACTACTCCAGGCCTTAATAAAGGTAAGCCTTATCAGTTTAGAATGTTCTATCATTTTATTTATGTGTCTTATTTATTTATTTATTTAAAAGTTTATTTATTTTGAGAGAGAGAGTGAGAGCAAGTGGGAGAGGGGTAGAGAGAGAGGGAGAGAGACAATCCCAAGCAGGCTCCACGTTGTCAGCCCGGGAGGGCTTGAACTCCCAAACTATGAAATCATGACCTGAGCAGAAACCAAGAGTCAGGTTCTGTACTGACTGAGCCACCCAGGTGCCCACCATGTTTTTTTAAAAGCAGTTACAAACTAAATCGTATAGTAAGTTAATGTGTAAGACTATATAAAAAAGAATAATAAAATAAAACAGACACCCTGTATCTGTCCCCCACTTAAGATCTGGAATAGTATATGCCCTTGGTACCCTGTGTTCTCATCTCTTATGATATCCCCCCTTCCTAGGCTTGAGGGTGTCTCTTCAAACCAAAATTCTTTGAATGTTTCATATTGATTTGGGAGAGGGATAGAATTATTTCCCTTTATATTGAGAACTGAATTACTCTGTGGTGCACAGAATAATGGCCCCTCAAAGACATCCTAACCTCTAGGATTTGTGACAAGAGGAATTTTGTAGATGTGATTAAGGACCTAAGATGGAGAAATTATCCTAGACTATTTGGGGCGGGTGGGGGGCGGGGCGGGTGGAAGGTCTCAGTGTAATCACAAAAGGATTTTAGGAGAAGGAACCAGCACCAGTGTCGGGAAAGGAGACATGATGATGAAAACAGAGAATGGGAGGGGCGCCTGTGTGGCTCAGTCGGTTAAACATCTGACTTTGGCTCAGGTCATGATCTCACCGTTCATGGGTTCAAGCCCCATGTTGGGCTCTGTGCTGACAGCTCAGAGCCTGGAGCCTGTTTTGGATTCTGTGTCTTCCTCTCTCTCTGACCCTCCCCTGCTCATGCTGTCTCTATCTCTCTCTCTCAAAAATAAATAAAACATTAAAAAAAAAAAAAACAGAGAATGGGATAACGTGGACTGATGTGGAATGCAGGCTGCCCCATAAGCCTGACAGGCCTGTGCGATGATAAATTAGTGTTGTTTCAAGCCACTAAGTTTGTAATTTGTTATAATAGGAAAATAATAGGAAAGCAATATACTCTTTAGCTATTTTTTTAAAAATATTTATTTATTTATTTATTTATTTATTTATTTAGCACACATGCAGCGGGCAGGGAGGGGTGAAGGGGCAGAGAGGGAGGGAGAGAGACAGAATCCCAAGCAGGTTCTACACTGACAGTTCACAGGGGGCTGATCCCAGGAACTGTGAGATCATGACCTGATCCAGAATCAAGAGCCAGACTCCTAACCCAGGTGGCCTCACTTTATCTATGTTTTCAAAAAGATTTATTAAATTCTCTAAATATGACATTTAAACATTTTAATTTTAATATAATTTCAAGTTTTCACAGGAGTGAAAGAATAGCAAAAAAATAGCATGGGAAACATCTTTTTTCCCTTTACCTAGATTCACCAATTGTTAATATTTTGCTCCATTTACTTATTATTTGCTCTAATTCTTTCCCTTTCTATTTTTTAAAAAAACATTTGAAAGTATTTTATAGATGTTATGATTCTCTATCCATAAGTTCTTTACTGTGTACGGAAGAAGCAGGGACTTCTCTTCCGTAACCATACCACAATGATCAAAATCATAAACTGTAGCTTTGGTGTAATACAATAACCTAAATTTCTATCTCTATTGCTCCTAGGGCCCCAGTACTGTTTCTATAGTGATTATTTTCCCTGGCCAAGGATCCAAGCCAGGAGCATGTGTTGCATTTAGTTGTCATGTCTCTTTGGTCTCTTGTAATCTAGAATAGTTTCTTCACCTTCCCTTATCTTTCATGTTTTTGACAATTGTGAAGAGTACAGGCTAGTTATTTACAGGAGATTTTTCTATTTTACTTTGTCTCAAGTTTCCTTGTGATTCAATTTGGGTTAGGCATTGTTTTGGACAGAAACACCGCAGATGTGATGTTGTGTCCTCTTCTGTGCATCACATCAAGAGGCACACAGTCAGCTTGTCCCATTATCGATGATGTCAATCCTCTGTTCAGTCACTGTTTCCCCCCTGTGTAATTAATACGTACTGTGAGTAAGGGGATACTATGAGTGAGATTACCTTCTCAACTTTATGAACCACCATGTTGATTCTCGCTTTCCTTATTTCCATTTTTAACTCCCTTCTTTAAACATTGAGAAATCTGGATTCCATGAGCTAATATGATATTTTAACCTATTTGAAATAGTTTCTCATATCACCATTTTCCCATTACTTACAACTCAGGGTCATAAGTCATTCATAGTCCTTATGAACGGACATAATTTATATGCATACCATCACAGATCCTGTTCAAATAATGTTTAAAGTTTCTTGTTTGGACTTCTGTGTTCCCAAAATAATTTTCCATTTTTCTATAATGTTACTTTCATTTTCACTTTTTGTTTTTTTTGTGTGTGTGTAGGGGAGGACAACTTGTTGGAATATAAAAGGTTTATAGTGTATATAAAAGGTTTACAATTTAGATAATAAAATAAACCTGCTTTTAGTTTAAGAATTTTAGCTGAGCCTCCATGGAAACTGATCTTCTGTGTCTCTGTCTCTCTCTGCCCCTCCCCCACTCATGATCTGTCTCTGTCTCCCTTTTTGTCTCTCACCCTCTCAAAAATAAATGAACATTAAAAAAATGAAAAAACATTTCAGGTGACCTACAGGCATTATTACCTGGCAGGTCCCATGGTTGGTGGCATAGCTAGGATTATTCAAGTTCCAGAGAATATCACAAACGTAACCAAAACAGGTGAGCCTCTTGTGTGGCAAATGTTTTTCTTTTCTCCACACGAGGGCACTTTGACTCCAGTGGCAAACATGACATAGCCTTCTGATTGATTCTAGATGTCTTAAAGACCGTTAGCGATTGCTGTCAGGAAGCTGACTGGCCTGCACTCTACCTAACTCGGATTCAGGTTGGGTCAGCCTTGGGCAGAACTGAGATTTCTAGAGGATCATCTAAATTGATTGGCAGTTTTGCATTTTCTGGAAATGATCAATTTAAGATCAGAATCCACTATTTGGTATTCTAGCTTGATGTGATCAAGGACAGAAGGGTCAGGGAAGAGAGTGGTCATGGTAACATTTGATTGATGAAAAGTCTCAGCTATGGAAAGAATTGTTTTGATAAGAACACTCTGTGGAGGAGAGGATAGCCAAGGAGAAATATCAATGCACTATGAACCCAAGAAACATCAGGAGAAGTTCATTTAAGTATCGGGCATGCATTCTCATAAAAAGCAGAGCATTTATACACATGCACTTGGCCCCAGACAGACTTTGGTTTGAGTCCTGGTTTATTGAATGACTGAGTTTATTGGACGACTTTCAATGATTTGTTTATCGAATGACGGTCTAGCTGCTTAACCTTTTCTAAGATTTAGTTTCCTTCTCTATAAAATAGGGATAATAGAGGTGCTTATATTACATGATTATTGTGAGGATTTATTAATGTGTGTGCCAAGCTCAATAAATGTCAGCTGGCTATAACTTTACAGAGTCTATCCAATAAAGTATTTAATTTGTCAATTCTTACTTTTTTGAATATTATGAGAAAGGGTCAAAAGTGATCACTCTTTAACTGGCAAGGTAGTCTTTAAAATGACAGAATCACGACTAGCAACCACGTGGGTAGAGAGATTGTGTGAACTTCCTCGTGGTGATGGTGGTACAGTTGAAGAAATGTCAGTATAGCACAGTGGACTTACTGTGATGTTGTATATTGTGTGGACATATCCCAGAGCACAGTGAGCAATACCCATTATGGCATAATTGTGTGCATATTAATCACAGGTCTTTTTCTGCAATAGTTGGTGGAAGTATAATGTCTCCAATATGTAATTACATAGTAGGGAAATGATTAGGATATGATGTTAAAAGGGAAAAATCAGGATCCTACGGCTGACACCCTTAATCACTATTAGGGTAATTAGAAGGCACATAAATTCAAGTCGGAGCCCTTGCCTACCTCCCAATAAAGTGCGGCGTATGGGCACTGAGCCTGTATACCTGGTGTCTGTCTAGTAGTCTAAATCTGGGACTGTTCTTATTTTTCGCCATGATGGTCACATTTCCTCCCAGCTTAGTCCTTGAGCTTGGTCTCTGCCATATGTTCTCAACACTGACTTCTCTAATATCTACAAATGGCATCCACCATTGGTCTCTGAAGCTGGATGCTCCATGCTTTGTGTCTAGGATATGTTGAAAGGGTATCTGGGATTTGTAACTTCTCCAAGGGATATCAAGAAAGGATGGCTTGGTGGAGGGAAACTTCTGAATCTACAGGATCACTTCAGGCCTTGTCCAAGATGCAAGATGGGTTCAGATCACCAGACTGAGGAATGGCCCTACTCCAGGACTTGTCTGGAGTATAGGACCCAGGACCATAACTCAATATGTCTCCTTTGGCTGCCTCCTACCTGGATTTTAACTTCCTAGCCAGATCAGTCAGTTATACAAAGCAGATTCAGCTCCAGCCCACATCTGAATAACAGACATTATCATCTATGCTTGGCAAAAACAGAAGCGTGAAATGTGAGTCAGTTGTTTTATTCCACTTCCTGGTAGAGAGAGACAGTTTCTCATCCCGTGTGAATCGAGTCATTCAGGAAGAAACTCTGTTCCAGAAAATTATTCAGACAGCGATTGTGGCTGCTCCCAATTAGACACAAGCTGACTCAGGAGGCAGGGTCCTGACATGAAGGGAAGGGAGTGTTACACCGCTGTTCCTGGCCTTCATGCCAGGCTGGCCTCTTATTCAGTCTCCTTGCACCTGTATTTCTTCCTGTAGCTAATTATACCAATTATAATTACTGCCTATTTTAGAGTAGCACAACCAGTTTTTGCTGTTATGAACACCCCACCTGAACACATATTCTCTCTTTTAAGGAGGTGGATTCCAGCCAATGGAGGACACTTTCTTTGCTGTGTCCTGAGATGCTGCCAGTGAGAGAGGTTGGAGACAAACTCAAAAGCAGAGCTGGATTGCTCACCATGATGGGAGTAGGGGTGGGGGGCAGCAAAGAACGTTCCAGAGTGGCGGAACATACAGGAAGATGGAGACACAAGACAGCAAGGACCAGAAGTGCTTCACAAATGACAGAGAAAAATGCAGGTTGGAGATCAGACACTGCCTGAGAGAATTTGGAGTATTCCACTGAGGTGTGTAACCACAGAAACCAAACTCCTTCCTTCATCTCCTATACAGAATCTTGGTCAACACTTAACATCGCTCATTAATGCTTTCAGTGCAGTGAGGATTTTCTATTTACTTATTAGAAAGAAGATCAATGCTGTGTCTAGCATCAAGGCTAGGAGGAGGCCAAAGGAGATGCTGCTTGCAGGGACAGTCACATTTGAATTAGTTGTGTAATTACAGTATCTTTTTAATGCCTGTTTCCCAGACAAATCTATAAGCTCCAAGAAGATGGGAATTGTGTCTCCTCTTGGCACAACCCCAGTGCCTAGCGCAACATTGGCACATCATAGGTGTTCCAATATTTGTTGGTTGAATGTGCAAATGAATAGCTCCTCTCGATGGCTCCATACAAGTTCTGAGGCCCAGCTCAACTGAAGTCTAGAAGACAATGTTGCTTTGTCCCTTTGCCCAAGTTCTGAAGGACATCAGATCAATGCTTTGGTGGATGGTGGCTGTTAGCAGCTTTTAGGGCAATGCTTTTAGAAAGTCGCTCTTCCATCCTGATAAGGTGGTGCTGTTGGCTGACAGCATAGCTGGAACACTATGTGTGGGAAATAATACAAGCCATCAAGATACCCATTTTATTTGAAGTGGAGGAGGCCAATCTGATTTCCATAAGTATTAAAGTCACCACACTGCTCTGGGATTTTGCATGCTGAGTTATAAGGAAAAAAAGAAGAAGAAGAAAAGCTCTGCTTGAAGAATTGCCTAAGTTCTTTCCCTGTTTACCCTCTGGGAACTTCCATTGTGAAGAGGAGTTGAATCCCAGTTGTACCTAATCATGACACTTAGGAGGCAATATAAAGTATATGGCGTTGCAATAACCTTCCATTTTTTTTTCCTTAGGCTAAAATGCAACATATTCAGTTGAGAAGGAAACTCTATAGCCTGCAAAGCGTCACTAAACCAGAATGGTATTTTGAGTCAGAAGATGTGGGCTGAAGGCAAAGTTCAACCACTTACCTGCTACGCATGTTTGGAGAAGTCAGTCTGAATGCTTGGAGCTTCAGTTTGCTTATCTACAAGATAGGAATATCACTATGATGTGTGTACGTGACATATTGACTCAATAGTTTTGATGTGGCTGCTTTGGCTTAGCTATTTTCACGTGGCCTAAAAAATAACAAATCTTTCACACTTTACTTTTTTAAGTTTTAAAGCAATGTGTATATGAGAACCTTTATCCCATTCCTGCATTCCACTCCAAGCCTGGCCCAGCATGGAAAATTGGGAGTCAAAAATACGGAACTTGAAAATTAAGGAGGAAAATGATTGTTTCTGGGGAAAAAATTGCTACTTATTACGAAAAACCAACAGCAGCAACTTCCATCTACCTGAGTAGTGACGTAATTTGTATGAGGGGAGAGGCTTTGTTTAGGAAAATACATTGAAGCTCTCTTTGGGAGTGGGTTTGGTCGGAAAGGAGGGGGAGACAGAGAGAGAGAGAGTGAGAGAGGCAGGAGGCTGAATTTCTTTGTAAAATAAATTAAGGAAATTGCTCTTGGGAGCAGTCTCAGAGAGGAAAAGCAAATGTAAGGAGAGAAGGGAAGAGACTCCAGACAGTGGCAAACTAAGTCCTAAAGAGGAATTGCCTGTGACAGAGAAGGGCAATTAGGCTAGAGGTGTTCCAAATTTTCTTATTTTAATAACTGATTTTGTTCAGAAAGCAATTAATATAAAGTATAATTTTAACTGTAAAAAACCAGTAATACCTGAAATGTGGGGAGATGAAAAAAATAAAGAGTAAGAAAAATATTCCTAGTTAACAATATGTCCATGTATTTGCAGTTTTTCTACCATGTGTCTAGGTATGGCTTCTGTTTTGTTTATCTTTATTTAGGACTCCACTACTTCATAATTTGGAGGACTTATGTCTGTTTTTCAGTTCTGAAAGATTCTTGGATTTTATTTTAGGCAAATCCGTCTTTATTCTTTCTACATTGTTCTTTTGGAACTCCTATTCAGCAATGTTGAACTTCATCTGAGATCTCTTGTTTCCAGAAAGCAGGTCGCTTATGAGCCGTCCACCCCAATTCTTGTGCATTCTGGAAACAGCTAACCTTGAAGGACCACCCTGCCCTTGAATCCTCTGATATGACACCTATTTCTGTCTCCTTCCTCATGATTCCTACAAGACTCTCCATGACTCTCTTGTTTACCTGCCTCTTTAAAATTCTAGGTCCCCTTCTTTTTCACTGAGACGTTCCCCATCAATGAACATTCACTTAACACAATAGCCTGTTTAAAGTCATCTCCCAAAATCTCTGGCTCACTTTGTTTTTGGTATATTATGTATATGTAGGATGAATGTTCTTATTTCTCCATATTTCTACTTCTATTTTGTAATTTCCACCTTTGTATCTCTCTGTGCCGCATTGTTAATAATTTGTTCAAGTTTACCCACTAGTTCACTTATTCTCTCTATAATGCCTAGTCTGATATTTAAACAGATTTTCATTTCTAAAAGTTGTATTTATTCTCTTTTCTCTCTCTGCCTATTCTTTTCACATCCTATCGTGTTCTTTCACAATGATGTCTTTATTTGTTTTAAGAATACTTCCATTTTAGCCTTATAGGTGGCTCTATAGGTGGTCCTCAACTGAAGATAGTTTGCCTTAATGATTTTTTTAATTTATGATGGCACAAAATGATACACATTCAGTAGAAACTGTTCTTCGAATTTTGAATTTGGATCTTTTCCTGGGCTGGTGCTATGCTGTATGATTCTGTCTTGTGATGCTGGGCAGGGACAGTGAACTTGGCTCCCAGTCAGCCTTTCGATCATGAGGATAAACAACTGATACACTTAGAAACATTCTACATCCATACAGCCATTCTGTTTATCAGTTTCAGTATAGAATTCAATAAATTACATGAGATACCCAACACTTTATTATAAAATAGGCTTTGTGTTAGATGACTTTGCCCAACTGTAGGCTAACGTATGTGCTACGCGATGATGTTTGGTCAGTGAGAGGTATTAAATGCACTTATGACTTTGGATATTTTCAACTTATGATTGGTTTATTGGGATGTAACCCATCATAAGTTGAGGAAGATGTGTACCTTTCTTCAGACCTTGAAAATGCTGCTTCTCCCGTTTGTCGCTTCTGCCAATTCTCCCTCATGGTAGATTGTCTCCTTGTATCATTTGTACTGTCCTTACTCTAAGGTTATCTTAGTTTGTTTAGAGATGCTAATTCCTGTGTGCTCTGAATTATAGAGGTATTCCTTCAGAACTAGTTTGAGTTTGCTTATGCTTCAGTCCCAGTGGTTTTACAAATCCTAGACCAACTGTAATGCTAATTTATCACTTTGGTTTCCTGCAATCTAAGGGTAGTAAAAATTTGGACCTTATACTCTTAGGTATGTGTATGAGCTTTGATTTCTCATGATTTATGTAAATTGTTTTCACCCAATGTTCTGGTTACCTTCAAGACCTATGGACACTTTCCCAGGGTAGTAGATGGGGGTTTTTTTAGCCACATTTTCATGATAGACTTTCAAATTTCTCAGCTTATTTTGCTAGAGACATGTTCCCAGTTCCTTCTTCATTTGAGCTGCTCACACACATAGGCTTTCAAAATTATTTTTTACTAAAAACAAAAGACAAACAAAGCTCAGACATCTATTCCTTAAAGCCTTAATTTGCCTATAGTCTTCCATGGGTCTCTATACATTTTCCACCATTCTCATGTTATCATAATATCGGAATGAATCATGCAGGTAAACCTAAATTTCCAACCTTGATGTCCATGGTAAAGCCTTCTTCTATCAACTGAGTTTTAAGAAACGCTGTCTCAGTTGTAGTCAGTAGTGGCAAGTGCAAACTGAAATTTTCTAATGTTCAGCAGAGGAGGAAGTTCATATGGGGAAGGAATTTGGAAGCTTACAGTTAAAGTCCCAAGAGATCCCCCTTCCTTTTGCTAAGTTACTGTTACTACCACCCTCCAGACTTAGCTGCCGTCCTCCATGCGTCTCCAGGTTACTTAAAATGACCTTCACTTAAAGTGGAAGGGAAACGAAATCAGAGACATAAAATGGGGCTAGGAATGAGGTTTTTACAAGAATGCATAAAGAAGTGCTCACACTTTTGCTATGAGAGGACCTAAATTTGTCTCTAAGCTAGCCAGTTCAAAGAGGGAAACATACTTGGTTACACATTTCATAGTGACTAAGAGATGAAAGCAAATAAGATGATCAACTGAAGCTTGGGGTACCAATAAATAAGGAGAGCTAATGTGAGGGGGAAGTTGAAAGAAGTATTTTCATATGTATGTTAGTCAGCTTGAGTGGTTCTAACAAAATACCATAGACTGGGTGGCATAAATGACATTTATTTCTCACAGTTCTGGAGGCTGAGAAGTCTGAGATCAAGGTGCCAACAGATGCAGTTCCTGGTGAAAGCTCTCTTTCTGGCTGGTAGATGGCTACTTTCTCCCTATATCTTCACATGGTGGAGAGAGGAAACTCTGGTGTCTCTTCCTCTTAATAAGGGCACTAATCCCATCATGGGGACTTCGCTGTCATGATGTCATCTACACCTAATTATCTCCCAAAGATCCTATCTCCTAATCCCATCACACTGGGGGTTGGCCCTTGAATGTATGAATTTGGCAGGGGTTGGGGGACACAAACATTCAGTCTGTAACAATATGTTACTTGGAGTGAGGAATATGAGACCACAAAGTTTATGCCTGGGTAAGAATAAATACCACACTACTTTTTTTTTGTTTTTAAAGAGATTCTTTTTTTTTTTTTTTAATGTTTTTATTTTTGAGAGAGAGATAGAGACAGCATGAGCAGGGGATAGAGGGAGTCACAGAATTCGAAGACAGTCTCCAGACACTGAGCTAGCTGTCAGCACAGAGCCTGATGCGGGGCTCAAGCCCACGAACCGTGAGATCATGACCTGAGCCGAAGTCAGACGCTCAACTGACTGAGCCACCCAGGCACCCCAATACCATACTACTTTTTAGGGAGAGTAGGTTTTAACAGATATTTTGTTTTGTTGAATTAGAGTTTATAAGTTTGGGGCCAGGCTGAAGAGAGACTAAGAGCTACTCCTGCGGTCTTTCCCTGCCCTTCTCCCATATTTTACTTATCCTTCCCTCTAAATGAAAGTAGAGTTTGCAGTGGCACAAGTTTCTTTTTAGCCTGTATGGAGGCACATATTTCCACCCAGGTTTCTTTTGACATTAAATTTCTCCTGGCACAGGCCCTTTACTGTGTTCCAAGCTAATCCTTTTGTTATGTCCATATTTGCTTTTCTCTTCTATTTTTTATTGCCCTCTGATCTCTATTTGTGAGTCCTTCAAACCTTCCAGGTTCACATTACTCTTTCCTGTCACCCCATACATAGAGTTGAATAAACTATTCTTTTCATGAGTGAGACAGTTTCACAAGAATCCCATGAATCAAGGGCAGGCTGCCAAGAAGTGGGTGATATGGTCCTGGGAATTCTAGACCAAGGCAGATTTTTTCTTGTCATAGCCTGAGCATTGTCCTTTTTTTTTTTTTTTTTTTTTTTTTGGTGAGAAGTCCTTCAGGAGAGCCCTCTCCTAATTGATTTCAATTCAAGATGGTGTAAAGAATTCTTAGACTTGGGAATAATGAAATTTGGGATATAGAGAGCCATTAGGTTGAGTAAAAAATTTACTTTCCTTCTTCAATCTTCATTTCATATCTGAAGAAAAAGAAATTTGAAATAGATTTAAACCTTCTAAAATGCTGTCTTCCAAAGAGACTTTAAAAGGTAACCTAATAGATAAAAAGAGAGTTGCTATATCCTAGTGGAGGTGGTGGTTGTGGTAATGGCAGGTGCTGTCTTCGTCCCTTCACACCCTCGTGAAACCCCAGAGCACCTTTTAGATTGCTCTAACTTTAAAAAGCAAAGTTGGGAAACCAGTGGCCTAAGTCAGAGATCAGCACATTTTTTTCTGTAAAGGGCCATGTAGGAAATATTTCTGTCTTTGGGTACCACCTCATCTTTTTTGCAAACACTCAACTCTGTCATTATAGCATTAAAAGGCAATGTCCACGACTTAAGCAAATGAGGGTGATTGGATTTGGTTCACAGGTCATAGTTAGCTAACTCTCAGTTTACAAAATCCCTAGATGACTTTTGAGGTTGTTCCAAATCTATGTATACACATCATAAGTTTCAACACAGATATATGTATTTTGATTTAGCAAAGGAGGAAACAACATGCATTCAAGTAGTCGGTTTTCAGAGAACATGGGTAAGTCTTCTCATCCTACTTGTGTCTCCATTGAGGCTGCCAGGTTAATGAGCCTGGGTACCATCTTCAGGAGAATTTCTTCCTGAGACTTCCAGCAGAGGGCAAAAGCAGATTTTTTTTTTCATCTGTTTTATCTCAGCAAATTCACACTATCCTAGATTTGGGGCTAAACTTTTGGGTAATGTAGGCACTCAGAAATGACATAGAAATGGCATATGTGATAGAATTAGTAGAGAAGCACACTTAAACACTTATAACTGTATTCCATCTGTTGAAAAAATTAGAGGAAATATTGAACAGAAGTAGAGAAATGAAGGATAAAAAAGATGCCCAAATCAAGATTTTAGACATGAAAATTATAATGGCTTAGGTGAAAAAATGCACTGGCCAGTAATAATGGTAGATCAGACATAGACTAGTAGACCTGAGGAGACAGCAGTAGACATAGCCAAAATGAAACACAGAGAAAGATTAATAAAATTGAGAAAATGAGCGAGAAATATCAGACAAAATAAAGTAGCCAAATATTTGTGTAATTGTAGTCTCTGAAGGAAGGAAGACAGAAAAGTATGTGAAGAAGTACTGGCTGAAAATTTTCCAAATTTGATGCACCAGTAAACCCTTATATCCAAGAAGCTCAACAAACCCCAAGTACAAGAAACATAAAGAAAAATACACTAAAAGCACATTAGAACATAGTGCTTAAAATCAGTGATAAGAAAAAAACCTTAAAAGCATTAAGACATTTTTTTAAAAAAAGATACACAAACAGAGGAACATAGATAAGGATGCCAATACATTTCTTGTTAAAAAATGCATGCAATAAAACAATGGAGCAATATCTTCAAGTGCTGTAAGAAGAAAAGCTTTGAAAGTAGAATTCTTTGCTCAGGGAAAATACCTTCCATCAAGGCAATATAACAACTTTGCAGGCCACAAAAGCTGAAAGAATTCATCACTTGCAGACCTGCACTATATAAAGTATTAAAAGTAATCCTTTAATTCTTTTTTTTTTTTTTTTTAACATTTTGTTTATTTCTGAGAGAGAGAGACAGTGTGAGCAGGGGAGGGTCAGAGAGAGAGGGAGACACAGAATCCAAAGCAGGCTCCAGGCTCTAAGCTAGCTGTCAGCACAGAGCCCGACGCAGGGCTTGAACCCACAAACTGTGCGATCATGACCTGAGCTGAAGTCGGCCGCCCAACCGACTGAGCCACACAGGCACCCCTAAAAGTAATTCTTTAGGCAGGAGGGAAATGATACCAGTTTGAAATCTGGATCTGAAAACAGGAATGCAAAGCCCTGAAATAACTACATTAGTAAATGTAAAGGCTTTTTATTATTATTAAAAATATTAAAGAAATAGTCTACTGTTTAAAGCAAAAATAATAACAATGTAGTATGGAATTTATAACATATGAAGAAGTAAAATGTCAGACAATAATAGCGCAAAGGCTGAGAGGGGAGAAAGTATACTATTATAAAGTTTTTATACTATATACGAAGTCGTATAATATCACTTAAAGATAGACTTAATAGGTTAAATATTTATCCTATAAGACCTAAAGCAACTACTAAAAACACAACAAAGAATTATAGCTAATAAGTTAAGAAAGGAGTTCTCAAATTATAATTTTTAAATATGCAAATAATCTAAAAGGAAGACAGGAAAAGAAGAAAAAGCCACCAAAACATGTAGGACAAATAGAAAACAAACAACAGTATGGTAGGTTTTAACCCACATATAGTCACAATTACATGAAATGTAAATAGCTTTAATACTCCCAATAAAAAGTCAAAGATTATCAGACTATATAAAAAAGCAAGACCTGATCATATGCTGTCTATATGAAACCCACTTTATTTATTTTTTCTTTTATTTATTTATTTATTTATTTATTTTTTTTACAAATAGTTTATTGTCAAATTAGTTTCTACATAACACTCAGTGCTCATCCCCAAAGT
>NW_024080675.1:4984160-5249513 GCF_003009895.1 Hyaena hyaena | reverse complement strand
TAAGGTTTCCAATGGCTTCAGATCTTTTCTGTGTGATGTATGGGCGCGAGTGCAAGTACGGAGCTCCTTACTTCTCCGCCATCTTGCCCCCTCCCCAGACAGTGGAATTTATTAATACACTCATTTACCAATATTCATAGAGCACCTACTATGTACTGGGCACCATTCTAGGCACTGACGGTAGAGTCATAAATATTTAAGAAACATTAAAATTTAATGCAGATATTAACAAGAATGGGACATTTATATGTATTGATGTGGAAAGATGTCCAAAATATATAAAATGAAAACAGCCTGTTGCAATACAGCATGTATCATAGGATTCCATTTGTTTAAGAAATTCTTATGCATCTCTATATATTACATACATGTATACACGATTTCATAGTGATTATCTCTGGGATACGTATTTGGGAGATGTGTAGGAAGAGAAAATATTTATTTGACATTTGATACTCCTATAAGGTGAGTGTGTTTTTATATATAATAACCATAACTTTATGTATATATAATAGAAAACACTAGTATAATTTCAAAGACTCACAAAAATTGTATTCGGCCGGGAAAGAAAGTAAAGACAGAAGGCAGTAGCTGGAGTGGCACGTTGGGTTGAGGAGAAGATGGGCTGCAGCAGATGGGGTGGCACAGAGGAGATTGGCTGGGAGAATAACATGGGTTTCCTCATAAAGCCATAGTGGGTAAAATTTAGAACTAGGCTGTGAAAAATGACCTCAGACAGGAGGCTGGGCATCTCCACTTTAGAGGGGGACATGGGAAAGAATAGGTGTGGATGCTGTTTGTTTTTATATGAGGTGTATATTACAGCTTCTGTTTTCCCACTTATACAGGAGGTAAAGACACTTCCTCAAAGATAGGGAAGAAGTAGGGAAGTCTGCATTTTAAGAAAGGAAGAGAAGGGTTGCAAATATGATAAAGAGTGTTAGGAGCAACCTTATTGAAAAGAGAATTTCAATAATTCCAGAGTCAGAGTTGGAGACCCAGATGAAGTAAGGAGCCATCAATTTATAGTGGTGCCAATCTGCTTAACTTTATGGGCTTTTTTTTTTTAATCCCAAGAGTTCTGTTGGTTTAAAATGACTGAGTCCTGAGTATTTTAGGTTTAAATTTTGTTAGGTGAATATGACAAAAAGGCAAAGGGTTAAGGCAGTTTTAAGATATTGATATAAATGATCAAAATGGTGAATTGACTCCCAGCCCAAAGAGGGGACATTAGTAATGATGTTGAGGGGGTTGGAATGTTCAATGGCAGGAAACTATTAAGAATGAGCACACTCGAAAGGCAAGAGGTTGCAGTCACGGAATGGCCTATCTGAAGTTTTTTATTCTTCAGGCGGAACAGTTCTGGGCCATGACAAAGTCTAAAATAGTCATTAGAAAGGGTGCTGAGTGAGGAGAAGGTCACTGGAGATTTGGGGCTCAAGGAACTGGGAAACCAGGCCCTAGCTGGGGTAATTTCCCAAACTTGTATCTCTCAGTTAGGAAGCCAGGCCAAGGGAGCAGGGGAGGGGATAGAGTGATGACAGAGAAGGTACAATCTAGGTATTCCTGACTTTCTTAGGCACATTGTTATTTATTGCCATCCAAATCCTTGTGCCATATAAAGACATTCCTAGCCCTCTGGAGATCCGGACTCTGACTCAGCTCCTGCCTCCTGGGTCCTGAAATTCCATCATTGGTCTGGTTGATGAGTGAGTGCACCAGGTCCTCTGAAAAGGGTGGAAGGGAGTTCAGATATTTTTGCTGTAAATCCATGTTTCCTTTATCATTCCAGTTACTAGGTTTAGTTTGTGGCCACATTCTATTCCCTGCCACCACCCTTCCCAATATGGTCCCAAGGATGGAGGTAGCAACTCTTGAGAGCTAATTAGGCGAGGTTCTGCTAGAGATGTTTTCCCTCTCACAGATCCTCCCTCTACAGCCTCCCAATCCTCCCAGGGCTGTTCTTCTCCCAAACATCCGGATTTGTATAGGAGGGAAACCTAGAGTCATTCTAAAGCTTATTAAGCTTATTATGCAATTTCTATCTTTTATGAGCAATGTGGGTTCTTGGGATGATTGGAAGAGATGGTATTTTTAGAGTCCTGCCTGATGGGGAAGGTGGAAGAAATTAGTGGTTATACACATGGAACCTGACACTCTGCTCCCAAAGGTCACCGACGGTTCCCAACACGATTTGGGCACATGTCCAAAAGGGAGTCCTGGTTAATTCTGTTATTTTTTTGTTTCTACAAAAGTAAAAAGGATCATGGTAAACAATATTTGATGACTGTTTACCCAGAGCCTGTCCAGGGATAATCCAAGCAATTAAAGTGCACTTCCAAGATGCTGAGCAAGGCCCAGTGGGTCTCTGGTGATGTGCCCACAGTAACTGAAGAATGATGACATCCTTCAATTCATCACTACTTGTGAAAATGCTCCCAGACCCATAATGCATGCACCTACCCCTGACTCTGTGTCCCAGGAAAATGATCACATTCGATTTCATAATAGAGCAACTCCCCCTGCAGCACCCACAACACCATTTTAGTGGTACAGATAACCAGAGAGGCACCTTGTGGGCCTCAGTACTTGACCACAATTTGCTATTCAGTTTTGTCACATGGAAGATCAAAGAGCTGAATGCCTCTTGCAGGGTAATTTCTGCCATCCCTCAAGGCTGTATCTAATCACATCTAATCAGAATGACAGTGGTAATAATGCATAAAAAGAATATCAATGAAATTTCTAGTCACTACTGAACATTCTCTTTTAAATATGGGTAGATATTCTAGATGCAACTCAGACTGATAAGTCATTTTATGTGCTTTGCGTTAAAATTCTATCAGTCAGTTGAAGGATATACACTACACATGCATTACTACAAATATTCCTTATATGGATTGCTGTGATTAATGGCTGTTAAACCTATTGATTGTATGTACAGAAAAAATGTTTAAATATTTAAATAAGATGGGAAATAGTTTGATAGTTAATATGAAACATTGGCAGTGCATTATAGAGATAACTTCAGGGAAAACATAACTTTGCCACCAACAAGCATCTAATAAAATTAAATAATTATAGGAAGCAAAACAATAGCTTGCATCAAAGTTATAATTTTTACGTAGTTGCTTGACATAGTAGTACTCATCATGTTAAGCAAAATCATCTTTTTTTAATTTTTTAAAAAATTTTTCATGTTTTTATTTATTTCTGAGAGAGAGAGAGAGACAGCTTGAGCAGGGGAGGGTCAGAGAGAGAGGGACACACAGAATCTGAAGCAGGCTCCAGGCTCTGAGCTGTCAGCACAGAGCCCGACGTGGGGCTCGAACTCATGAACCGTGAGATCATGACCTGAGCCGAAGTTGGATGCTTAACCGACTGAGCCACCCTGGTGCCCCCAAAGTCATCTTTTATAGCTGTATTGAGTTATTTTATTTCATTTGGGCCACTATGTTTTTACATAGTCCTATAGGAACTCACCCAAGCAGAATAGAAAGGAGAGATGAATATCAATGCTTCCACTTCAAATTTAACCAAAGAAGAAAAACTGCCGGGGGTGCTCAGGTAGCTCAGTCCATTAAGTATATGACTCTTGGTCTTAGCTCAGGTCTTGATCTTGGGGTCATGAGTTTAAGCCCAATGTCTGGTGCTGGCACTGGGCATGAAGCCTACTTAAAAAAATAAATGGTAAACTTCCAAATCCTATGTGACATTCATCATAAAGTATTATCAATCATAATATAATACATTATTATAAAACATATAAAGAAAACAAATTGTTAAGAAAAAACCTGGTAGTTTCCAAACCCCTTCCTCTCCTGATTTCAGTTTGAAAATGAAGATCTCTGACATGTCACAAAGAAGCAGTGTAATAACCACAGGAGCAATCCAGCAGCTGGTAGTGCTGATAAATTCTCAACAGATTCTTGTTTGTGCATGAGAATAGCAAATTTTAAACGTTGGACTATTCAGTTTTCATAATACATTTGCAATAATAGTTAAACTCTTCTGGTTTACCCAACATGTTGAATTTTTTTCCCTCCAGCACCCTAGTACATTCAAAGGTACTGGTAATAAGCTTTGGCCTCCACTTTGATCAAATATTATACTCTAATACTTGGCCTTTTGGCACCAGGCCAAAATGTATATTTGAGGCAACCCTGGAGGCACCCTATCCAATGTGATTCACAGGCTTTAAGGTTTCCCACAGTTCATTCTGCTTCCAGGGACCACCTTGTTGCTTGGGTTAACTTCACCTACCAAGGCTCAAAATGTGCACAAGGATTCCTTTTATTATTTTTAAGTTTTTTAAAAAAGTTTATTTTTGACAGAGATAGAGCTAGCAGGGGAGGGGCAGAGAGAGGTGAAGAGGATCTGAAGTGGGTTCTGTGCTGACAGTAGCAAACCCTATGGAGGGGGGAGGGGCTCGAACTCACGGAACCCGTGAGATCATGACCTGAGCCGAAGTCGGATGCTGAACTGAAAGAGCCACCCGGGTGCCCCTGAAGATCCCTTTCAAAAGCTTTCCTCAGGGCTCTACACATCTGTGTTCACTGAACAGGGTCGGACACAATCCGAACTGGATAGAAGCAAACTGGGTAATTGATTTGCCAGCACAGTGGGGTTTTGTCTACATTATTTTCATCCTCTCACTCAGAACATACCCATTTTATTTTATTTTATTTTTTTACAAATAGTTTATTGTCAAATTAGTTTCCACATAACACCCAGTGCTCATCCCCACAAGTGTCCTCCTCCATGCCCATCCCCCCTCCCCCCCACATCCATCAGTCCTCAGTTTTTGTCAGCATTCAAGAGTCTCTCATGGTTTGCCTCTCTCCCTTTCCTCCTCCTTTTCCCCCTTTCTTCTCCCCCTTGTTCCTCTGTTAAGTTCCTCCTAATCCTCCTATACGTGCAAACATATATTTGTCCTTCTCTGCCTGACTTATTTCGCTCAGCATAACCCCCTCAAGGTCCATCCACGTTGCTACACATGGCCAGATTTCATTCTTTCTCATTGCCAAGTAGTATTCCATAGAACATACCCATTTTATATAAAGCACTATTTTCATCATTCACACTTCACCAGATCAGTGACCACCACCCAAACCTCAGTTTCCTGTAAATTACTGATAGATCTTTGTGGAAGATCTTCAGAACATTTTTCAAAAAGCAAAGAAAAGTACAAAACATGTTTATTTAGTCACTCAGAACCTGAAGGGGAGAGGCCAAGTCAGTAAACTCTCTTCTTATGCAACCAAAGTGAGTCCAAAATAGTTGTCACTACTACAAGCTATTCTTGTACCACCCTGAGCCACAGGCTGGGACCAGAGTGACACAAGTGAGGCACTCACCGTGGGCATAAAACATCAGGATGAACAGTTCTGTAGAAAAAATGCAACTTAGTCTCCCTCCTGTTCGAGTATATGGCTTCACTGTGATATTGTGATTTATCATAAATATGTATTTTGGTCTTTGTCTATATTCCTGGCTCACAGTTCTCCAAACTCTTGGACTTGCTTGAGTGATGAGAACAATGGGAGCATCTGTGGTTATAATATTTGGTCTCTTGCCTTGCCCTCAGTTCCTGATCCGGCTTCAGGCCTGTAAGGGTGAAAGGTGCTGTTTTCTTATTCACAGCAAGCTCCTTTCAGTTACAGCTGAGTTTATGTAATTGAAGTGGCTTTTGGAAAGTCCCTAAGGGTAGGGCTGGTTGCCAGGGAAACCAACCCTGTGATTATGGGGTTGGAACTTTCAGCCCCACCACATGACCTCAAGGGAGAAGGGAAGAGCTAGGGATTGAGTTCAGTCACCAATGGCCAATAATTTCATCAATTGTGCCTATGTAATGAAGCTGCCATAAAAACAAAAACCAAACAAACAAAAACCAAAAGACTGGATTCTGAGAGCATCCAGGTTGGTGAAGATGTGAATATACAGGGTGAGTGGTGTCCAGAGAAGGCATGGAAACTCCATACCCCTTCCTACATGCCATGCCCTATATCTCTCCCATTTGGCTGTTTCTGAATTATATCCTTTTGTAATAAATTGGTCATGTAGTGAGTTAAATGTTTTCCTGAGTTCTACACACTAATCTAGCAAATTAATGGAACCCGAGAAGGGTGTCACAGGAGCCTCCAATCTGTACCAGTTGGTCAGAAGCAGAGGTGACAACCTGGATCTGTGATTGGCATCTAAGTGGGGGTGGGGAGCAGTCCGGTAGGACTGACCCTTAGTGTGGAATCTGATGCTAACACCAGGTAGATAGTGTAAGAACTGAATTGAATTGTAGGATATCCAGGTGGTATCGCAGAACTTCTTGGTGTGTGGAAACCCCACACATCTGGTGTAGATGTGAAGTAGTGTTGTAGTGAAGTATTGAGAATAGAGGAGACACAGGAGGAGTGTGATTTTCTTTAGTAGAAAAAAATGCAAATTAGTCTGATTCCTGTGCATGTCTATGCTGACATTCTTTAGAAAAACTGAACTCACCAGCACTTGTTGGTTGAGTCATGTCTCTGTGGACATTTTTATGAGGTGCAAATGTATGCAGTGAAAATTAGTGACCCCAGCCATCAGAAGGAACCAGTTGGCTGATGAGCCCTTGTATTTGACAGTTAGAATTCTGAAACCATAGAAACCATGATGATGTGATGCTTTTGCCTGGAACAGGCAATTTAGTTTTTTATCTAAATTTAAACACCCTAAGTATACTTCCAAAGAAGTTTCCTGGTTTGGAAAGATATCACAACAATAGAAACAAATTAAACCTAAAGAGAGAACATAAGCAATGTTAAAGGAAACACTTTTTGGAACATAAACACCAGACATGAAGTTTCCTAAACAATATTGGATATTTTCATGAGTTTTTAAACAATATTCAATTCCTGTTTCTATAAAAGGGACTGCTAACCTTTGTGAGCAAGACTGATGATAATTTTTATTTTCTCTTGCCTCTGTTACATGTGTTGAGTAAGAAGTTGTTGTGGCAGAGGTCACAGGTTTTTGCCTACTTTCTTCTCTAGGATTTTGATGGCTTCCTGTCTTATGTTTAGATCTTTCATCCATTTTGAGCTTATTTTTGTTTATGGTGTAAGAAAGTGGTCCAGGTTCATTTTTCTGTGTGTCACTGTCCAGTTTTCCCAGCACCACTTGCTGAAGAGACTGTCTTTATTCCATTGGATATTCTTTCCTGCTTTGTCAAAGATGAATTGGCCATATGTTTGTGGNTGTCACTGTCCAGTTTTCCCAGCACCACTTGCTGAAGAGACTGTCTTTATTCCATTGGATATTCTTTCCTGCTTTGTCAAAGATTAGTTGGCCATACGTTTGTGGATCCATTTCTGGGTTCTCTATTCTGTTCCATTGATCTGAGTGTCTGTTTTTTTTTTGCTGTTACCATACTGTCTTGATGATTACAGCTTTGTAATACAGCTTGAAGTCTGGGATTGTGCTGATTTGGTTTTCTTTTTCAACATTACTTTGGTTATTTGGGGTCTTTTCTGGTTCCATACAAATTTTAGGATTGCTTGTCCTAGCTCTGTGAAGAATGCTCATGCTCTTTTGATAGGGGTTGCACTGAATATGTAGACTACTTTGGATAATGTTGACATTTTAACAATATTTGCTCTTCCAATCCATGAACATGGAATATTTTTCCTTTTTTTGTGTGTCTTCCTCAATTTATTTCATAAGCTCTCTACAGTTTTCATTGTGTAGATTTTTTACCTCTTTGGTTAAGTTTATTTTTAGGTATTTTATGGTTTTTGGTGCAATTGCAATGGCATTGATTCCTTTATTTCTCTTTCTGTTGCTTCATTATTGGTGTATAAAAATGCAACCAATTTCTGTGCATTAATTTTACATCTTGTGACTTTGCTGAATTCATGGATCAGTTCTAGAAGTTTTTTTGGTGGAATCTTTTGGGTTTTCCATCTAGAGTATCATGTTGTCTATGAAGAATGGAAGTTTGACTTCCTCCTTGCTGATTTGGATGCATTTCATTTCTTTCTGTTGTCTGATTGCTGAGGCTAGGACTTCCAATACCATGTTGAATAAGTGGTGAGAGTACATATCCCTGTCGTGTTCCTGACCTTAGAGCTAAAGCTCTCAGTTTTTCCCCATTGAGGAGGATATTAGCAGTGGGGCTTTCATATATGGCTTTTATGATCTTGAGGTATGATCCTTCTATCCCTACTTTCTTGGGAGGTTTTATCAAGAAGGGATGCTGTATTTTGTCAAATGCTTTCTCTGCATCTATTGAGAGAATCATATGGTTCTTGTCCTTTCTTTTATTAATGTGATGTATCACATGTTTTTGTTGAATCTAATGGGGATTCTCTGTGCTTCTTGGATTTTTATGTCTGTGTCTATCTCCAGGTTCAGAAAATTTTCCACTCTGATTTGCTCACATAAATCTTCTACTCTTTTTTTCTGTCTCATTCTTTTTCTGGAACCCCTATGATTTGAATGTTATTCCTTTTTAATGAGACACTGAGTTCTCTAATTCTTATATAGTGCTCTTTGGCCTCAGTTTCCCTCTTTTTTTCTGCTTCATTATTCTCCATAATTTTGTCCTCTATATTGCTGATTCACTGCTCTGCTTCATTCATCCTTGCTGCTGTGTCATCTACTCAAGATTGCATCTCAGTTATAGCATTTTTAATTTTGTCTTGCTAGATTTCACTTCCTTTATCCCTGCAGAAAGGGGTTCTAAGCTTTTTTCAACCCCAGCTATTATTCTTCTTCCCATGATTCTAAAATATGGTTCAGACATCTTGCTTGTATCTGTGTTAAGTTCCTGGCTGTCATTTCCTCCTGTTCTTTCTTTTGGAGTGAATTCTTTCATTTTGTCATTTTGGAAGAAGAAAAATAATTAATATAATAAAAAATTAAAATTAAAAAATTGAAAACAACACACAAAAATCAAATAAAAGATACCAGATTCTAGGTGTGTTTTGATCTGGTTGTTGAAAGAAGCTTGATAGAACAGAGAAAAAAGGGAAAGGAAAGAAAATTTTTAAAAAAGGGGGAAAAGTAGGATAACATTTGAAATTTAAAAATGAATACAATGAAGTAGAATAAAATAAAGTTATCAAAGTAAGATAGAATAAAAAATTTACAAAAAATAAAAAATATAGTAGAAAAAAATTGAAGAAAAATCTTTTTTATAAAAACAGAAAAGAAAAATAAAATATTTTCTTTCTGTATTCAAAAATAAGAAAAAAAAACCTGAATAGATGGACCAGAGAACAGAATGAAATATGATTGAAATTACATGCAGTTTCCCCTAGAAGTCAAACTATGAAGTACTTTATAATGCATAAACTAAGCAGGTGGAGAGACTTGTGGTATTCCGCTGGTTGGTGCAGTTGGACCGGGCTTAGTATAATGGCTCCATTCTTCACTAGATGGCACTGCTTACCTTACTGGGGTGGATCTTCATGGCTCCTGTAGGCGAATCTGCACACGCTTCAGAGAGGGTGAAAAATGATGTCACTCAGCTACCCAGTCTCTAGCATCAGAACTCTGTGCTCTCACTAACCAATAATTGAGCACCTCTCCTTTGTCTCTGGCTTCCATCCACACCCCATTTCTATGCTGTCTACAACCATGACAAAGTTGTCAGCCTGCCAGGTGGCATCTCCTTCCTGAATTTTATCTCAGATGGGGCTATGTTTCCAAACCCCTCACTTCTGAGGGCTCTTAGGCTTTGACCCACTCAGACCCTCTGGGAAAGGGTCTCGCTGGGCAAGGGCTGGGTGCTACCCCACCACCAGGAACGTTTGTGTGACTATGCTGCTGCAGATACCTAGAGACTGTGGCCAGGTGCCAGCCTGTCCCAGAAGAAGTTCATGCAATGGTGTAGCAGCAGCGTTTCAGGGATTATGGTAAATCACAACACACATCTGGTGCCAGGCTTCACTGCCCCTTAATATCCTTATTCCAACACAAGCAACATGGCTGTTCTCAGCATGTTGGGGGGAGGCTGCACAGACTCTACTGAATGTCCTCTCAGCAGGGGAACCACCTCACCCTGTGTGGCCCGAGGACCTCTCAGACCTCACTGCTCCTGGGGATTCTTCCTTCCCACCAGAGCTCTGCCAGGTATCAAGCTGCTGTGCAGTTTCAGATTCTGTGCTCCCCTGTTTATAGAGTCCTAATGGTATTTAAATCTTCTTCTTTCTCTTTTCTCCCTTTCTTGTTCCATCTCTTATAGGTGTTTCCACCTTTCCTCGTATTCTCCAGCTGCTTTCAGGGTAGGCGCTTTTGCTGTATCCTACTCATTGACTCCATCCTCTCTCAGCAAGCCAAAACAGCTCCCTATCCTCCATGGCTTCTCTCTCCCCCAGTTCACCTCTCTGTGCTGTGTACTTGCTGAGTTTTGTGGCTCAAACTATGCAAATTGTTGTGTTAATCCTCAGATCAATTTTCTAGGTGTGGAAGATGGTTTGGTGTTGATCTAGCTACATTTCAGGGATGAAGGAAGCAGAAAACTTCCATGCTGCTCTGCCATGTTGGCTCCTCTGACTGATGATAATTTTTAAATGAAAGATAATCCCAGATAAATTGCTACATTTTGTTCCATGTAATGTTAAGAAAGCAGACTCTGGAATCTACTGTCAATTCAAATTCTGAGTCCTCCATCTACCGGCTGTTTGCCCAAACTTCTTTGTGTCTTAACTTCCTTATTCATAAAATGAAGATTTAAAAAATATTTATTTCAGAGTTTTGGCTACTCAAGGGGCACCTGAATGGCTCAAGCTGGTTAAGGGTTCAACTCTTGATTTTGGCTCAGGTCATGATCTCAATGTTCATGAGTTCAAGCCCCACATTGAGATTTTCTCTCTCCCTCTCCCTCTGACCTTCCCCTACTAATCATCTCCCTCCCTCCTTCCTTCTCTCTCTGTCAAAAATATAAGTAAATAAAACTTAAAAGTAAAAGAAACAAATATTTATAGAACACCTATCACATGCTTCTATAATGAGCTAGAATTTTTTAAAGGCTGATGCCTTATGGAATTTATATTCCACATGAAAATCAGGAAAGAAGCAGTAGGCAGAAAAGCAGATAAATAGTACATTTGAATGTGAACGTTGCTGTGGGAAAGAAGAGAAAGTATAGCAGGTTGGGGAAATAGCAGAAATAACAGAAATGGGTGGGGGTGTGACCTGAAATAAGATGATAAGACTAGAATTAGTTTGAGGAACAAATGAAATAATGAATATAACATGCTTATCACAGTATGTGATATATTGTAAACAATATTAGCTGTGATGATGAGAGTGCTAATGAAGATATCATGAATCCTGTATTATAAATGTTATCATAATTCAACATCTTATTTTTATTACTAAAGGTCGTCTCTCATTTTACCAAATAAGTATTGGACCACAGTTTAAATAACAGCAATGTAAGGTGGTGCCAGTTATTAAAGCACCCACGTGTCACACTTTGGTCCAGGATGCTCAGAGAACTGGTCAGATAGCATATGGTTGAAGGGGAGTAAACCAGCTGTCTATCCTCAGATGTACTCTATTCTTGCCACAGTTATAGCAGATATTTTTGTGGCAAGACAGACATAGTAGAAAATACTTAATGCCTCTTAAAAAGTGAAAAACAGGCTCGCCAGATGTGTCTTTGAATATGTAGGGGTTTGTACTTACCCTGGAAGATGGTGAGCAGAAGGAGGCACCCCACCACAAGAGGCAACAAGCACAGATGGATAAAGACAAGAAAGGGTGTGTTATGTATATATAGGGCACAGCAGTTTGGCATGGCTGGCATGAGAGATATGACATTTTGGGGGTGGAGCGTGTCAGAAAGCAAAATTGGAACGATGCCATAATAAAAGACTTCCAAGCATGTGAGGGGTTTGGAACTTCCCCAATGGGTCACAGAGACTCATGAAACAATTTAAAAGGGAGAAATAATATAATCAGATATGCAATTTGAAAGATTATTCCAGCTCCTGCTGAGGAGATAAATTCCTTGAGATAAAAAAAAAAAAAAAAGGAAGAGCAAATGTCATCATAAAAGCCATGTAGACAGTGAGTTTATGTTCTGAAAGTAATTTAACCAAGGATTGGGAAGACTTTAATAAAAATGAATTGATGGGCTTAAAGGCACAACTGGAGAGAAAGTTCTATCATAAAATAAATAGGAGTAGAAGGCAAGAATTTCACAAAAAAAGGCAACTGGGCATGAGTGCTGTGAAGATAGTTCCGTTTCTGTTAAGGTAAGAGGGCATAAAGGTAAACCTGCCCAACAGGACGGCCTTGGGTGTGGTGTGTGGGCTTAGTAGGAAAGTCTGATGGTGGATGGCAAGGTGGGAGTCACTTGGATTATTTTGAATGGAAAGCAGGGGTGACGCTTTGACTTGTTTGTTTTCTCTTTCTGTTTAGTTTGTTTTGTTTCAGGCTGTAGGAGTAAATAGCAGTGATAAAGTAAAACTGGAGACTTAAGTAGCAGGCTGGGAACAAAATTTGGCAGTAGGGCCAGGAAGAGCAAGCTAAAGCAAATCCTATTGGTTGAGAGTGTTTGAGGTGGGTGGTGGAAAGATTCCAAGTTGTTAGATTTATGCATTGTTTATTATGTAGCCCATTTATTCATGGCTGGTTGCAAATAATCACTCCTGAATTTGATTAGATAGTTAAGAGTTGAGCAAGAAATGTTTATTAGAGCTGTTTCCTTCTCCAGTGAATAGAAACCATTTTCCTTTTGTCTGAATTCATGTTTATGAACTTGGTAAGACTAAAAGGTCAGAAGTCCACATCCTGCTTTTCTCGGGATTCAGAGGCCAGAAGTGAAAATGAATCCTTTTTTTTTTTTTTTTTTTAATTTTCAGCTCATTCATTATTCATAAAGAGGAGGAAGTATGCGGTGCTTGGCTGGCTCAATCAGCGGAAAGTGTGATCTTGATCTCAGAGTTGTGAGCTTGAGCCCCACTTTGGGTATAGAGATAACTTAAAAATAAAATCTTGGGTCACCTACGTGGCTCAGTCCGTTGAACGTCTGACTCTTGGTTTCTACTCCGGTTGTGATTTCGCAGTTTGTGAGTTTGCGCCTCACATCACGCTCTGTACTGACAATGCTGAGCCTGCTTGGGATTCTCTCTTTCTCCCTTTCTCTCTGCCCCAACCCTGCTTGTAGTGTTTCTGTCTCTGTCTCAAAATAAATAAACTTTAAAAATAAATAAATAAATAAATAAATAAGAAGCTCTTGCCTTAATTCAGCAGGTACCTTTTTCCTACTCATTAGCATTCTGATTTTTGTCATCCAGTTAGAATGACTGAACTTAAAATAACAAGAACACACTCTTAGTAACGACCAAATATCCAACACTGTATTTTCGGAATGTGTGTGTGTTTGTGTGTGTGTGTGTGTGTGTGTGCGCGCGCGCGCGCGCGCGCGTGCCCGGTGTGTGTGCGTCTGTGTGGTTGGGGGTGGATTCTTCTATTCTTCTATGTTCCTCTGACTGATCTAATAATCAAACTGACATGAGATAGATGTGGAGGTGAGGGAACCCTGATCACAGAGAGAGGAGAGCATGAGAGAGAGATAGAGAAAGGGAGAGAGAGGCAGCACACAGGGGATCACACAAGGAAAACACTTCCCCAAAGCAATTGACTTCAAAAAGGAGAGGGGCTGATTATTGTGAATTTTTACAACCAGCGGAGTTCAAAGACTGGAGTCTTAGAGGTCTGGCTGGTATTGAGTCGGGCAGGGGCTGTGGTGTTCCTGTAGAGGAGAGCAGACACCTGGGAACAGACAGCGTGATCTGAGGATCCCTTAGGACATATTGGGAGAGATGGCTCTCCCTTCTTGGAGCGTTTCTGGGGGAGCTGACATTGCCTGTCAGGGGACAAGAGTCAGTGGGTGCCTTTGCACTGCCCCATTCCTTAGTTTAGTGGCAGAGACACCTGCTGAGGACAGCTAACCTGGATACCGACTTTTTGCTGTGGTTTATTCTAAACCCCAAACTCCTCTATGTTCATAAGACTACTCTTCTGGGACAAACTGACACCAGCCACAGCATGATGAGAGTCTCCCCCAGACGATCAGCATGGGTTCTTATCATGTTTGGTTTGGGGTTTTGAAACTCAGCCAGTCTGCCTGATATAGAACACAAGTGCACTGTGTGTTCCTGGCCATGCAGATGGTTCAGACACAGAGTGAAGGCAGAAATATGAGGGATTCTTAGAACACAGGAGGAATTAGTGTTCTCTCCTCTGGGAAGCCTTCCTGAGGAGAAGCAGCTATGAACTTCCCTCTCCAGAGAAAAAGGAGAAGGCTGGTGCTATTTTTGTTCCCTACTTGTCAGCATGGACTGACTTCACTGACAACAGCATCCACTGAAGGCTTGAGCCACTTAGACCAAGCCCCACCATCCCACACTCTGCGGGTGCTTCTTTACTAGGGCAAGTGTGCCTGAGAACCAGAGCAGCAGGACCTCACCCAGAAGACCAGCACAAACCACCCACACACACCAAATCTGAAGACCAGAGAGAGCTGCACAGCTTTAGCTCTTGTGGAAATAGCCTCATTTAACAAGCAGACCAGAACACATCTAGTTAACAGTCGCCACACTCTGGCCAAGGTCCAAACACTCCCCCACTGCAGACAAGGAGACACTCTGTATAGGACTGACCTAAGGAAAAGAACAGCCAAAACACAGCAGCAGAGTGCACACAGCATACAGCAGAAACACTTCCTGAAGCACCAGGCTCTGGACAGTATATGACCTCTTCTTAATAAAGGCATTACTCTCAGGAGCAGGAAACATAACAGGTTTTCCTAACACAGCGAAGACAAATGTCCAGACAAAATGTGAAGACAGAGGAATTCATCTCAAAACAAAGAACAAGAAAAAATCACAGCCAGAAATCTAATTGAAACAGATATAAGTAATATGCCTGATCCAAAACTTAAAACAGCAATCATAAGGATACTAGCCAGCTTTGAGAAAAGGATAGAAGATACAAAGGAATCTCTTACTGCAGAGATAAAAGACCTAAAAATTAGGCAGGGAAGTAAAACGAATGCAGTAACTGAGATGTGACACTAACTGGATGTAATGGCCACAAAGATGGAAGAAGTAGAGGAATGAAAAAGTGATATAGAAGATAAAAGTATGAAAACTAATGAAACGGAAAAAAGGGAACAAAAATATTGAATCACACATGCAAACATAGAGAACTCAGCAATTCCATAAGGCATAATAACATTCTTTTCATAGAAGTCCCAGAAGAAGAAAGGGAAAAAGGGGCACAAGGCTTATTTGAGTAAATTACAGCTGAAAGCTTCCCTAATCTGGAGAAGGAAACAGATGTCCAAATCCAAGAGGCATGGAGAATTCCCATCAAAATCAACAAAAGCAAACTAACACTGAAACATACGATAGTAAAATTTGCAAAATACAGAGATAAGGGAAAAATCCTAAACAACAGCAAGTGAAAATAAATCCCTAACTTACAATGGAAGACAAATAAAAGTAGCAGCAGATATCTCCACAGAAACTTGGCAGGCCAGAAGGTAGTGGCATGGTATATTCAATTTACTAAATGGGAAAAGTATGCAGCCAATATACTCCATTTAGTAAGGCTGGCATTCGGAATAGAAGGAGAGATAAAGAGTTTCCCAGACAAACAAAAACTAAAGGAGTTTGTGACCACTAAACCAGACCTACAAGAAATATTAAAGGGGATTTATTGAATGGGGAAGAAAGACCTAAATTGACATAGACTAGAAAGAAATAGAGACAATCCCCAGAATTGATGACTTAACAAGTAATACAATGACACTAAATTCATATGTATAAATAATTACCCTGAATGTAAATGGACTAACTGATCCAAATAGAAGACATAAGGTGTCAGAATGGATGAGACAAAACCCATCTTTATGCTGCCAACAAGAGATTCGGTTTAGACCTAAAAACACCTGGAGATTGAAAATAAGGGGACAGAGAACCATTTATCATGCTAATAGATATCAAAAGAAAGCCAGAGTAGCCATAGTTATATCAGGCAAACTAGATTTTAAAGCAAAAACTGTAACAAGAGATGAAGAAGGGCATTATATTATAATAAAATGGTCTGTCCGACAAGAGGATCTAAAATTTGTAAATATTTATGCCCCCAAGATGGAACAGCCAAATATATAAATCAATTAATAACAAACATTAAGAAACTCACTGATAATAGTACAATAATAGTAAGGAACTTTAACACCCCACTTACAGTATGGAGAGATCATCTAGGCAGAAAATCAACAAGGCAACAATGGCTTTAAATGACACACTGGACCAGATGGACTTAACAGATGTATGCAGAATATTGTATCCGAAAGCAGCAGAATACACATTCTTTTCGTGTGCACATGGAACATGCTCCAGAATAGATCACATACTGGATCACAAATCAGGCCTTAACAAATACAAAAAGATTGAGACAATACAATGCATATATTCTGACCATGACACTATGAAACTTGAAGTCAACCACAAGAAAAAATTTGTAAAGACCACAAATACATGGAGGTTAAAGAAGATCATACTAAAGAATGAATGGGTTAATCAGGAAAGTAGAGAAGAAATTAAAAAATACATGGACGCAAATGAAAATAGAAACATGACAGGCCAAAACCATTGGGATACAGAAAAAAGTGGTTATAAGAGTGAAGTATATAGCAATATAGGTCTACGTTAAGAATTAAGAAAAGTCTCAAATACACAATCTAACCTTACAGTCAAGGAGCTAAAAAAGAACAAGAAACGAAGCCTAAAGCCACCATAAGAAGGGAAATAATAAAGATCAGGGCAGAAATACATGATATAGAAAGAACAACATCGTACTGGAAGTCCTATCCTCAGCAATCAGACAACAACAACAACAACAATAAATAAAAGGCATCCAAATTGACAAAGAAGAAGTCAAACTTTCATGCTTCTCAGATGACTTGATATTCTACGTGGAAAACCTGAAAGATTCCACCAAAAATTACTAGAACTGATACATGAATTCAGGAAAGTCACAGGACACAAAATCAATGTACAGAAATCTGTCGCTTTTCTACATATCAATACCAAAACAGCAGAAAGAGAAATCATGGAGTCAATCCCATTTACAATTGCACCAAACCCCATAAGATACCTTAGGAATAAACCTAACTAAAGAGATAAAAATCTAGGGGCACTTGGGTGGCCCAGTCGGTTAAGCGTCCAACTTTGGCTCAGGTCACCATTTTGTGCTTCGTGAGTTTGGGCCCCACATCAGGCTCTGCACTGACAGCTCAGAGTCTGGAGCCTGTTTCAGATTCTTCTCCCTCTCTCTCTGCCCCTCCCCTGCTTGAGTTCTCTCTTGCTAACACTTTTTCTCTCTCAAAAATAAATAAACTTTAACATTTTTAAAAAAGAGAGATTAAAAATCTGTACTCTGAAAACTATAAACCACTTATGAAAGAAATTGAAGGGGACATGAAGAAACTGATTGAAAAACTTTCCATGCTCATGGGTTGGAAAAACAAACATTGTTAAAATGTCAACACTACCCAAAGCAATCTACACATTATCTGCAATCTGTATCAAAGCATTTTTCACAGAGCTAGAACAAACAATCTTAAAATTTGTATGGAACCACAAAAGACCCTGAATGGCCAAAGCAATCCTGAAAAAGAAAAGTAAAGCTAGAGGCATCACGATTCAGAATTTCTAGCTATAATACAAAGCTATAGTCAACCTAGTATGGTATTGGCACAAACAGACATATAGATCAACGGAACAGAATAGAAAGCCCAAAAATGGTACCACTATATGGTCAATTAATCTTTGACAAAGCAGGAAAGAATATCCAATGGAAAAAAGACAGTCTTTTCAACAAACATTGCTGGGAAAACTGGACAGAGACATGCAGAAGAATGAAACCAGACCACTTTCTTACACCATACACAAAAATAAATTCATAATGAATGAAAGACCTACGAGAGAGACAGGAAACCATCAAAATCATAGAGGAGAAGACAGGCAACAACCTCTTTGGCTTTGCCATAGCAATTTCTTACTAGACAAGTCTTCTGAGGCAAAGGAAACAAAAGCAAACATGAATTATTGGGACTTCATCAAGATAAAAGGCTTCTGCACAGCAGGAAGGAAACAATCAACAAAACTAAAAGGGAACCTTCATAATAGGAGAAGATATTTGCAAATGATGTATCTGAGAAGGAGTTAATATTCAAAAGATACAAAAAACCTATCAAACTCAACACCCCAAAATTTAATAATCCAGTTAAGAAATGGGCAGAAGACATGAATAGACATTTTTCCAAAGAAGATGTCCAGATGGCTAACAAACACATGAAAAGATGTTCAACATCACTCATCATCAGGAAAATACAAATCAAAACTATTATGAGATATCACCTCACATCAGTCAGAATGGCTAAAATTAGCAACACAAGAAACAAGTGTTGGTGAGGATGCAGAGAAAGGGGAACCCTCTTAAACTCTTGGAGGGAATGCAGCCACTTTGGAAAATAGTATGGAAGTTCCTCAAAAAGTTAAAATTGGAGATACCCTATGACCTAGCAATTGCACTACTAGGTATTTATCCAAAGGATCAAAAATACTCAAAGGGATACATGTACCTCGATGTCTATTGCAGCTTTGTCTACAGTAGCCAAATTATAAAAAGAGCCCAAGTGTCCATTGACTGAGGAATGGATAAAGAAGATATGGGACATATTTACAATGGGATATTACTCAACCATAAAAAAAGAATCAAATCTTGCCATTTGCAATTACGTGGATGGAGCTAGAGTGTATTATGCTAAGCAAAATAAGTCAGAAAAAGACAAATACCATATGATTTCACTCATATGTGGAATTCAAGAAACAGAACAGATAAACAGGGGCAAGAAAAAAAAAAGAGAGGGAGAGGCAAACCATAAAATAGACTCTTAACTATTGAGAACAAACTGAAGATTGCTGGCTGGGAGTTGGGCAGGGGGTGGGCTAAATGGGTGATGGGCATTAAGGAGGGCACCTGCTGTGATGAGCACTGGGTGTTATATCTAAGTGATGAATCACTAAGTCCTATTCCTGAAACTAATATTACACTATGTGTTAAACTAACTTGAATTTAAATAAAAACTTGAAACACACACACACACACACACACACAGAAATTGACATGAGGGGCCCCATAGGAATATGAGACCCATAGACAGTCAGGGAGCTGAGGCTTACATGCTACCCTGAGCTGAGGAGAAGCAGGTAGGGATCTGGGACTTCAGAGAAGAGGAAGGCAATTCACTAGCAGATGGGAAGAGCAAATGTTTGGTAAACAAATGTTTGCCATGCCATCTGGAGAAATCCTTCTAACAAAAAACAAAGTTAACTTTGGTAATAGCTCTCTTCCTGGGGCAGGCTCCCTACCTAAATTATTTTGGGCGGTTAAGAATAAGGTAAAAAGAAGAATTTCTTGAGTCTTCTGTTTGTTAAAAATAATCAGCCTAAAATAATCTCATGCTAAAGAGACACATTTTTGGATGGCAATTTTGCCCAGTCTCTCCTGTCTGACTTCACATGTATTCTCCTTGCAAAGGCTTATCCAACCTTATCAAATAAATGCAGGGTCCTGTGTAGGTTTGAGCAAACTGATCTCATGAGAACAGAATAAAGGAAAGATTTTAGGGATGGAAATAACATATACAAATAAGTGAGTAGTAGTCATTTTATGTAAAAAGCATCATGGTAGAAAAGTCATCAATCCTCTTTGCTTCAATAAACAATTTATTACAGAAGCCCCCTGATGGGCTGCTGGGAAAGGACAAACTTGGTAGTTTCCAATGTTACATTGGGGGTGGGAGTAGTTTATCCTGATTTTTATGGGGGCAGGTACAGCTCTTGAGCTGCCACTATTTTCTCACCCATTCTCATTGTATGGACTTGGAAATGTTGTGTTAACTAATTGTTTATGGTACTTTATATTATTGGATCTCTATAGGATGAAGGCATCTCTGGTAGGCACAGGCGGGAGACTCTCACCTCAAGAGTGCGGTCGTTCATGGCATCAATCACTTGACTAAAATATGTGTTTCTCTCCATGAGAACATAGAAGGAGGCTCTGTTGGTACCAGTGGGGAAGAGGAGAGAGAAGCCCAGAAACCTCTCTCTTGGTCTGGACCACTATGTAGCCAAGATGTCTAGAAGGTTCTTGAGGGTGTTCAAATTATTTCCTCCATAGGGAGCTAAACCAGACTCTAGAAGTCAGAACACAGGCATAGTGAATGGGGTTCAGAACACATTACCCCCAAATATGGTACTTTAGCTTACTGAATATCTTACGCTGAAAGAATTTGAGAAAACGTCAGAAACAGGAAGTTCGTTCTGATTGTCCCGTCCTCTCCACCCTTTTGTAAAAAACACAAGTGTAGGAGATAAATCTCTCATGTGAAAGGTATCCTCCCTGTATGAGGGGAAAGGGAAACATCCTTATCACCAGAAACAGGGAATTCAGAGCTGAGAAGGGTAATAAATAAACTCTCTTACCTCTTTACCATTTGCTACCCCTAGCCCAAATCTCTTTGTCTTGCCTATTTGTCACATATTTATTGTTCCTTTGTCTAAAAGGTATAAAATCTCCCTGCTCTACTCACTTCCGTCTTCACTGTCTTGTGAAGTCTCCCACGTACATGTAACCAATTTAATAAAATTTGCATGCTTTTCTCCTGTGAATCTGTCTTTGTCAGTTTCATTTTCAGACCCAGCCAGGGACACTAAGAGGGTCTGGAAAATTTTTCCTCCCCAGTGGGAGAAGGCTGTAAATGTGTGTCAGCCATTCAGGGGTGAGTAAACCGTCTCAGATAGAATATAAAATAGGACAAGGTCTATAAGCCCTCTGTGCACACCAGCACATATAAAATCAGGAAACTGTAGTTTATATGCCACAGTTTTCATGTGTTTTTATATTTAATGTTCCTGTTTTGTTTTAATTGGTATTTTAGAAAAGTTTTGTGAAAGTTCCAATCTGTCTTAGCTGTGCTAAGAAGGAAGCAGAGAAATGAGTTTGTGTCTGCACTTTGGTCAAAATTAAAGGGCACAGAGTTGAAATACAGGTCAGTGTAAGGTGCCCGAAACAACCCAGATGTGAGAGCAGATAGACTGGAAAAGAGCCACTGGCTGGTTGGTGAGCCCTTTTGGAGATTCTCTTACAAAATAAAAGCTTAGAAGCGCTTCCTTTCCTTTAAGTAATGCATTTGGCTGTTCCTTTCCAGGCAAACCCAGACCTCTAAAGTGAAAATATCATCACAGTCTCAGGAAAGATTCATTGCTGACCTCTAGCTGTTTTTATTCCAGGATACTGGATCTCCAAACAGCTGGGCAAGATGATCTCTCCCTTTTAAAGTAAAATAACATGAAGTGATTTGTGTGACAATATCTGACAACTTCTTTCTGCAAGAGACATTTTATTCAGTTACAGCTGGCCTCATTAATACATGCTGTCAGTAGTTTCTTACCCTAAAATTTAAAAAAAAATACTTTTAAAAATCTGGAGTGGGCTAAAGTTTAAATTTCTGTAACTAGTGATGTATGCATATTAATTATCACTGTTTGACTGCAGTTTTGAAAAACATTTTTCCTCACAGGGGAAAACTTAGCAAGCTCCATATATTTGTAAGGCAGGAATTTTCTTTTTAATGTTTGTTTGAAAGCAGGAACAATGGTGGAAAACTGGACAGTTTGTGACAAGTCTAAGGCAATAGACTTGGAGGCAGAATATGGAAGAGTAGGTACGAGACACCCTTAGGGACACACTTTACCTACATCCAGGCTGCTTAGAATTGGTGATCGTTGTTTCATTGACCAGATTTCTTTTCAGTTTATAAATGGCAATGACCTTTAGGATTACAATCCAAATGACATAGGAAGAGTATCATCTAGCAAGGCTTGTATTCCCAACATTAACTATAATTTATGTAACTTCTTCATATTATCTGTTTTACTTGGTTATCAATCGGAGATATGACATCAGAGTTGGGAAATGTGTTCTGTCCCCTTCCTTCCTCTTTGAGGGTTATTGGCAGGGTGAAGACAGAGAGCTGCAATAGCACATCGAGGGCCCCGTGTTGAGAATATCTCTGGGCAACCCTTCCTGGATGGTGTCTTCTGATTTTGCTGCAGTCAGTAAGACCATGAGGATTAAGAGCAGAACCACAGAGCCAGTTTACCAGTTGGACTCTAGTGTGTAAAATGTTGAGGGAATCCATTTAGTCTGATGGGACTGACAGAAGAGAACAGGAGAAAGACTTGTTCATTAATTAAGCAAGGATTTAACAAGCGTTTAATATAGGCTTATTGGAGCAAGTGTTACTAAGAAATAAAGGGAAAGCTAAAAACAAGGCCTCCTCCCTCTAACCAAAATCCATGCGGGGAAACAAAGCGTCAGTAGCAAAATAACTAAGTGGAAAGTCAGAGATGTTTTGGTTAAACTCAGGTCCATGTATGGGAATTCAGGGATAAGAGAGGGCGTTTGAGCTGAAAGGCTGGTAGAGGAGGTGAGATTCTGGCCTTGAACTTTACCCTTAATAGTTGCCACTTTCCATTGAGCATGCCTACGAATTTTGAATAATGTAATTCTCCAAGACTCCTGACAGTCCAATTAGGGGTGGAACAGAAGTGACACGCTACTCCCTCCTCTGGGTCAACAGAACTGGTTAAGGGAAGAGGATTATGCATAGCTTGCAGGATTAGTCTACATTCTGGAGTTCTGTTGACACTCCAACCTCAGAAGGAAAACAGCTTTTTTCAAAACAAAGCAAAAACCAGTCTTTATGACTCTGGGAATGTATTTACGGACAGCTGGAGCTTTCCCATCTCTGCTTCATCCAGCTATGGCTGGAGCTCAGCCAAAGGCTTTTTAAAACATGCAACAGGCTCTCATTCCAGAGCTGGGAATTCAGATCAGCCATTTCTCTCCATTCTCCATAGGAACGTGGCCCCACGTGCAGCCGTGGCACACACGAGCCCACCAAAAGCCATGTTCTTCAGGTGCTGGAAAGAAATAAGCAGAAAAGGAACATTTCAGCTACAGGAGACTTCAAAATGCCGTAATCATGAGGAACAGGAATTCTAAAGATGTTGAGAGCAGAAGGAATTTGAAAAAATGGAATGATGGCTAGTCCGATAGGGGATGCCTGTGGATTATCTCTTACTCCGAGAGCAGTAATCTTGAGGGAGAAGTGCTGTCTTAGTTCTTATTTGTGCATGAGTCTCCTGTCTTCCCTTTTTATTTTTCTCTTTGCTCTAATAAAGAAACCACATCGAAGTTTGAGGTATTCCGCAGGAGGTGATATGCATCCTGCGTGGTACACTGTAGAAGCCCTTTCCAGGAAGCAGCAGGCACCCCTTCTGATCCCTCTTCGCCTTCACCAACAACTCTTATTCTTCTACTGTAATATTATTGGCAAGCTCTAGAGGCATGAGTGTGCCCTGAACGCACTAGGTTTAGCATCAACTGAGCCACTGTGAGACACCTGGTTTAAAGGGGGCTGGAATTTGCCCTTCCCAGAGCTCTCCTTTTTAAATAGTGCGGTAAGAGATTTCTCAGACACACAGGGAGAAGTTTCCATGTGAGAAGCAATGTTAGCCGACTAAATAAAAGAGAAGGATGTGGCAGTTGCTCAGTACTTTCTTTGTGGCTAGAAGTCAATAGTGACCAGATTCTCAGCTTTCCTTTTCTGGCAATAAGACTGCTGATTCCAAAGAACAGCTTCATAAAGCATTTATAACAGACACCATATGGGTGTGGGGCTCTTTCTTTAAATTCCCTCCTACAGAGAGCTTGTTTTTCCTTGCTCATCCTGTTTTGGGTACTGCTGTATCTGCTTTAAAGAACTATAAATAAAAAACCAAATCCCATGAATTGGCCATAAAAGTCAGAATTTTACTTTTTATGGGAAAGATGGTTTTTCTCAGAGACTTACGTCTGGTTTACAAATGACAAAGGACTTGCTCAGCATAATTGTCTTTGGGTGGGCTGGTCACACTCAGGGATGCCAAAGATGGGAAGAAAATATTATTTCTTTTCTGAAATATTTTGTATCTTTTTTGTTAAAAATTTTGATTCCAGTATAATTATCATAGAGTGTTATATTAGTTTCAGGGGTACAATATAATGATTCAATTCTGTACACTACCCAGTGCTCATCATAATAAGTGTACTCTTGGTCCACTTCACCTATTTCTCCCATCCCCCAGCCACTTCCCATCTGCTAACCATCAGCTTGTTCTATACAGTTGACAGTTTTTTGTGGGGTTTATCACTTTTTTGCTTTGTTTCTTAAATTCCACAAAATGAGTGAAATCACATGGTATTTGTCTTTCTCTGACTGACTTATTTCATTTAGCATTATACCTTCTAGATCTATCCATGTTGTTGTAAATGGCAAGGTTTCATTCTGGTTTTATGGGTGATCTCACAGTTCATGGGTTCGAGCCCCACATTGGGCTCTGTGCTGACATCTCAGAGCTTGGAGCCTGCTTCAGTTTCTGTGTCCTCCTTTCTCTCTGCTCTTTCCCCACGTTCTCTCTCTCTCTCTCTCAAAAATAAGCATTAAAAAAGATTATAAAAACGTGCTAAATATTTCAAGAAGGAAACATATGATTATATGGTCAATTAATCTTTGGAAAAGGAGAAAAGAATATGCAGTGGAAAAAAGTCTCTTCAATAAATGACACTGGGAAAACTGAACAGCTACATGCACAAGAATGAAACTGGGCCACTTTCTTACACCATACACAAAAATAAACTCAAAATGGAGTAAAGACCTAAATGTAACCATAAAAATCCTTGAAGAGAACAAAGGCAGTAATTTCTCTGACATTGGCTGTAGCAACATTTTTCTAGAGATGTCTCCTGAGACAAGAGAAACAAAAGCAAAAATAAACTATTGGGACTTTATCAAAGGAAAATGCTTTTTCACAGCAAAGGAAACAATTAATACAACTAAAAAACAACCTATGGAATGGGAGAAGATGCATACAAATGATACATCCAATAAAGGGTTAGTATCCAAACTATATAAAGAACTTATGCAGCTCAACACACACACACACACACACACACACACTAATCCAATTTAAAAATGGGCAGAAGACATGAACAAACATTTCTCCAAAGACAACCAGATGGCCAACAGACACATGAAAAGATGCTCAACATCACTCATCATCAGGGAAATGCAAATCAAAACCATAATTAGATACCACCTCACACCTGTCAGAATGACTGAAATCAATAATACAAGAAACAACAAGTGCTGGTGAGGATGTGGAGGAAAAGGAACCCTTGTGCACTATTGGTGGGAATGCAAACTGGCACAGCTGCTGTGGAAAACAATATAAAGTTTCCTCAAAAAATTAAAAATAGAACTGCCATATGATCTGGTAATTCTGCTACTGAGTATTATGAAAGGATACAAAAATACTAATTTGAAAAGATCTATGCATCCCTGTTTGTTGCAGCATTATTTATTATGGAAGCAACAGAAGTATCCA
This sequence comes from Hyaena hyaena, assembly GCF_003009895.1. NCBI lineage: Eukaryota > Metazoa > Chordata > Mammalia > Carnivora > Hyaenidae > Hyaena > Hyaena hyaena. The sequence continues at coordinate 5,223,954 of NW_024080675.1, read as the reverse complement.
TCAATAGATGAATGGATAAAGATGTGATACACACACACACACACACACACACACACACACAATATTACTCACCAACCATGAGATCATGACCTGAGTTGAAGTCGGATGCTTATTTCAGGCACCCCGAAATATTTCATATTTTAACCTCTATCAGCTGTGCTTAAATTAACAAGAAAATGAATGCTTTAGTGTCTTTAGGGCCTATGGTTTCTTTTCTGCTTTAAATGAATAATGCTTCCAGATTTTGCAACAAAATTTATTTGCAAAGCAGAGGCCTTGTTGTGGTATACAGAGAGGTTGCAACATCATTTGGTGCTGATAGCAGGGGAGTTGGCCATGTATAGTGTTTGTATAAATCGCATTTCTCTCCTTGATAAGGACTAAATGTATTTGCACGTTTAGAGATGATCTCATCATCACATTATATCATTCTGTAATCCTAGATCAACTGGTCATTTAACAGTGTCCTTTCTGTCCAGAAGACACCCCTCCCAAGAAAAAATAAGTTCACTGACAACTTTCCCATCTTTCCAGAAATATTTGAGGTTGGGGAGAATTTAATATATTGCAGAAGTTTGTATGCCTTGATTTATCCAAAGGCTTTTTAGACGCTGTTAATACTGGCATTGTATCTTCCAGTGGTCTGTAATAGTGGTCATTAGCTAAATGCCATAATGCTGATGACTCAGGGGATCCTCAGATTGGTGTCAGCATTTGCACTTGACAGTGATGCTTCCATCTCCTTGGATACTCACACGGATGTGGTATGTTTAAGAGTCTACAGCTGGAGTTAGCATCCACACATAAACTTTATGTTAACTGAAGATAAAAAACTACTTCTCTTCCCCCTCAGGCTGCTGCTGAGCAACCTTGGAGCGTCCCAAGGGCAGAGGTGGCCAGCTGGGTTAGGCACGCCATTTGGTGCATACACCGTGGGGACCATGTAGAGCAGCACAACCTATAATTCCCAAAGTGAGAATCCAAGAGGGAAAGGGGAAATAAATAGATCTCACCTGAAGTAGGTTCTAACCAGTCACAATTCCCTTTGGAAGAAACCAGCTCAAAATGTCCCTAGGAATTACTGAAGTTAGAACAGTCCAGCAAGTACGCCGTAAGGATAGGCAAACACAAAGGGAAGGTAAAATTTGGGTGAAATGCCTTTAACCTGGCCAAGGTCATTGCTCAAATATGCAATTGTCTGGACAAACGTTTTACAAGTGTGGTCTATGTGTAAATGGGGGATTTAAAGTTTAGCTTTTAAAAAAATTGTTCCCAGCGGTGGCCATCTCCTGAGCCAGAATGAGGGTTACCAAGCAACAAGAGAAACAAAGGCCAGTTCCAAGAAGTTCATTAATCCTCACAGCTGCAGGGCTTTGCTCTGCTGTTCTCCACCCCAATGAAAGAGACATTCTCAGTCAGAATTGATCCCTCTTCTCTCTGTCTCTGCCCTTCCACACCCTCATCTGCCACAGCACTCTGTTTATACTGTTAGTTTTAGCATGGACTTCATTTTGCTGTTGTATCATCCCTTTTAGTATGTCTATATGTTTTCCATTTAGATCACTGGCTCCTTTAATCATGTCTTATTTGTCTTACTGACTGAGTGCCTAAAACATTAGGCACATCCTATGTTAATGTAACATCCTATACATTAATAGGTTTTATTGAATGTTAACTATACCTTCATTATCTTTGCCTATCAAAGTTCCAGCCTCCCTTTAAGGTCTATCTCAGCTGCTTCCTCTTACAAGAAGCCTTTTCTTATCTCCGATGTCTTGGTAGTTCCCTCTGAATTCCTACAGAATTTCTTTACCTCTTCTATGAAACTTATTTTTCCTTATACTACAGTTCTTCTACAGTGCTCTTTAAGGATAGAAACCGTGTGCTCCTTGGCTCTATAACCTTGAATACAAAGACTTGCCGAGACTTGCTCCTTCACTTACTCATTTCTTGCATGAATATAACTGAGTAGCAAGTCTACGGATTCTGTTCCAGGGCTGGGGGTGTAAAGCGAATAAAATAGACTTGGGTTTTATTCTCACAGAGCTTAAGGTCTCAAGGGGAATTTTGACCAGTAAATAGAAAATTCAAGTTCACTGCTTTGATGGGATATAGAGATTATGAGAGTACTTGACTTGATTTGGGGGATCAGAGAAGATTTCCCTGAGTAAGCGACACTCATGCTGAATCTTAAGGAATGAAGAAACTGCATATGCAGAGGCCAAGAAGTGAGAGACCACATATATACAACGGAATACTACTCAGTGATGAAAAAGAATGAAATCCTGCCTTTTGTAACAACATAGATGGAACTGGAGCAAAATCAGCCAATCAGAGAAAGATGGATAGCACATGATTTCACTCATATGTGGAATTTGAGAAACTTGACAGATGATCATAGGTGAAGATGTACATACACTGTATGTTTACTAACTTGAGAATTAAAAACAAAAGTTCAAACTGGCTCAAATGAAGAAGGCTGCTTTTCCCCGTAGAAGACAGAAATCTACAAGAGCAAGGCAGAAAAAGGAGAGAAACCTAAGTTCATATACAGGACTGAACTAACAAGAAACACATATTCTGCCTCCCAGATAAGTTCTCTTTCCCTCAAACACTTCTATTTCTTCACTTCTTTCAATGCCAAGCCTCCTTCTCATCATCACACTCATAGAAATCTGTTGATGCAGGAAATAAACATATGCAAACATTTAATGTAGCCTATGGTGATTTGAGTCATTCTACCTTCCTGTTGAACAGTGTTTCCTCTGATTGTTCATCCTTAAGTAAGAGGATAACTTGTCACAAGTAAGTTGGCAAGAAAGTAGATATGTGAGCAATAATTTTACAGTGTGTGAACACACAGACCTGAATGTGACCTGGGCAAAGCTGGTTTCAGGAAACCAACATCTAGAGGGCTTTTGTTCTGAAGCGCTACGAAGTTTCCACAGAGAAGGAGGGAATAGAACTATAAATAGATTAACCGTATAATTTATCATCCCAACTGGGACACCTTAAGTGTCAAATAGAGAATGCATAACAACTATGTGCCAAGAAGGCAGGAGCAGGCTGGGACCACCCATGTTAACTAGGACATAATCATTCTCTCTGTAACTAAAAAATTCATAGATTTGAAATCTTAATGTTCAGAATTTCTCTCTTTTTGTCCTTATTCTAGATAGACCACATTTTACATAAGATACTCTGAAAATAGTTGATGTTCAAAGAATGTTCTTTTTTTTTTTAACAAAGTAGGTTTTATTTGTTTATTTATTTTTAATGTTTATTTATTTTTGAGAGAGAGAGAGACAGACAGACAGAGCGCAAGTGGGGGAGGGGCGGAGAGAGACAGAGACACAGAATCTGAATCAGGCTCCAGGCTCTGAGCTGTCAGCGCAGAGCCTTACATAGGGCTTGAACTCTAACCGTGAGATCATGACCTGAGCCAAAGTCCGATGCTTAACCAACTGAGCCACCCAGGCACCCCATCAAAGAATGTTCCTAACTATATCCTAGAAAACAGGATAACCAAATTCCCTCCCCTCATCCATAGCAAAGTGGGTCTTTCATTTTTAATTACAGAGTCTCTAAAAATGCCCAACTACATAGTCAATACTGAAGAGTCTGAAATAATAGGTGGTACATATATTGATCCCTTCTCCTCATTCCTGCTAATATACGGTCTTTGACTCCAGTTTCTATGACACAGAACCCCTAAAACCCTTGTAATTCCCTGAGTGATAGGAGCATCCAACACAGGTCTCCTAAATCCCTTAGAATTTTCTAGGTGATAGGAGTGTCTTTGGTTCTAATGAGACAACTTTTGGTTGGCTCTTGAATGGAGGCTAGTCACCAGAAAGTCCAAGCCTTGATTAGAAGCTTAGAACTTTAGCCCCATCCCACCCTCGTTCTCTAGAGAAGGGAGGAGGCTGGAAATTAAGTTAATAATCGATCATACCTACATGATGAAGCCTCCATAGAAGTCTCTAAAGTATGGGGTTCAAGAAGCTTCCAGGTTCGTGAATATATCTACATGCAGGAAGAGTGGCATATCCCAGCCCCACAGGACAGATATGCCTATGCTCCCAACCCTTACAGACCTTGCCTTATATATCTCTTCCTCTGACTATTTGTTTGTATCTTTAAAATATCTTTGGGGCACCTGGATGGCTCAGTCAGTTAAGCATCCGACTATTGGTTTCCTCTCAGGTTATGAGTTTGAGCCCTGTGTCAGGCTCCATGCTGACAGTGCAGAGCCTGCTTGGGATTCTCTGTCTCCCTCTCTCTCTGCTCCTCCCTCACTTGCACTGCCTTTCTCTCAAAATAAACACATTAATTTAAAAAAATATTTTGTAATAAATCATTAATAGTAAATAAACTTTTTTTTGGTTCTTTGAATTCCCCCTAGCAAAATATCAAACATCAAGGAGAAGGTTGTAGGCACTTCAGATTTGTAGTCAAGACAGATAGAGGGGATGGGTAACCTGGGAAATGACTACTTACAATGAGTGTCTGAAGGGGGGTGGGGCAGTCTTAGATTGAGCTCTTAACCTATGGAGACTGCATCAACCCCACACAGTTAGTGTCAGAGTCACTTGGTGTGGAAAACACACACACCTGGTGTCAGAAATGTACAAGCAGAGGAAAACTGAGTTTTTACCGAATGGTGAGCCTCCAGAACTACCTAATGCTCTAGATCAACATTGTTCAATAGAACTTTTTGCAGTGATGTGATGTTATATATATATACACACACTCTCTGGTATAGTAACCACTAGCCATGTGGACAATTGAGGAGTTAAAATATGGCTAGTATGATGGAGGAACTACATTTTATTTAATTATCATTAATTTAATAGTAAAATATATAGATATCCAGAGTATCTGTAAAACAGAGCATTTATTTTTGTATCCATTCTACTTGAAGCACTAGGGAAAGAATTTATACTAGTGGAAAAGATGATGAATATGAACAAGAACTTTTTCTATCATATACAATGCTTTAAAAAATCCAAAATTTCTAAAGAGAATCCTATTTCTGCCAGAGCCTTCTATAACAGAACCTTAAGGTCCCAAAGCTCTCTCCCCAGAATAGTATTCTTCTTAATAAAAGAGGATACAGCTCAAAGCAATTGATATTAGATTTACCAATCTCATCAAATGTGTCCCTCCATTCTGTCCCCTCATTCAGCTCTTTGTACCTCTTCTATGGCTCTTATTACTTTTTCTTTTATACTGTCTGTGTAACTAATACAAAACAGCAATAAGTGGATGGCATGGAAGACAAGTAATTCATATCAGCTTTCCTATTGGAGAATAAATATTTTGAGAGTAAGTGCTGTGTATTCCCTAGGATTAGGCATGGTTCTTCACTTACGGTAGGTTTGTTAGGAAATGTTTTTTGGTTCATTTAGAATTGTGTTTTTTGTAGATAACTCACATTCTGTAAAAATTAAGTTTTCAGAACATGAAAAAGGATAAGATAAATTCTTAACTTTGACAGCAAGCCTACTGTCAGAGAGTCATGGGAACACAGGAGTGCCTGCCGATTGTAGTGCTTCATAGATCAGTAATGCAGATGATATGATTGAATATAAATTTGAGAATGTGGTAGGTGATGTTTTTCTCTTAAAGTAACAAACCGGTATGAGTCTTTTGAAAAGCAATATGGATATTTCTATCAAAAGTGTTTGATGTACTAATTTTGTATTTGGGACTCCTTTTCTTTTTTTTTAATTTATTTTCTAACACGAAGTTTGTATCTCTTTAAAACTTGAAGTATAATTAACACACAGTGTTATATTAGTTTCAGGTGCACAGTATAATGATTGAACAATTCTATTCATTATTCAGTGCTCATCCTGATAAGTGTACTCTTAATTTCCTTTGTCTGTTTCATGCATTTCCTCCCTCCCCATTCCCCTCTGGCAACCACCAGTTTGTTCCCTGTATTTAAGAGACTGGGGTTTTTTTTTTTGTTGTTGTTTGTTTCTTTTTTATTTGTTTATTTGCTTTGTTTCTTAAAGAGATTCATTCTCAATAACATAATTTTTAAACCTCTTTATTGAGATATGAATGCCATACAAAAGCTGTACATATCAGGGCACCTGGGTGGCTCAGCCAGTTAAACATTCAACTCTTGATTTTGGCTAAGGTCATGATCTCCTGGTATGTGAGATCAAGCCCGATATTGGGCTCTGTGCTGACAGTGTGGAGTCAGCTTGGGATTTTCTCTCTCCCTTTTTCTCTGCCTCTCCCTTTCTTATATTCTCTTTCTCTCTCTCAAAATAAATACATAAACGTTAAAAAAAAAATAACAAGGGGTACCTGGGTAGCTCGTCAGTTAAATGTATGGCTTCAACTCAGGTCATGATCTCATAGTTCGTGGGTTCGAGCCCCTTATCAGGCTCTGCAATTTCAGTGCAGAGCCTGCTTAGAATTCTTTCTCTCCCTCTTCCTCTCTCTGCCCCTCCCCTACTCATGCTTTCTCTCTTTCAAAATAAATAAATAAGCTTAAAAAAATAAAAACCAAAAAAAGAACAAAGGCTGAATATAGCTAATGTATGCAATTTGATAAATTTGCAGATAAGTATATACCCATGAAGCCATTACCACAATCTATGCCATAAACACCTCCATCACCTCCAAAAGCTTCCTCCCACCCTTTTTTACTTAGTTTTTGTGTGTGTAATCAGCTCCCCTATCATAAGATCCACCGCTTTACCAAATATTTCAATATATAATACAGTATTATTTACTACAGGTGCTATGGTGTACAGTAGATCTATAGGACTTATTAATCTTGCATAACTAAAACTTCATTTCCTTTGATTACTGTCTCCTTGCTTTTCTCTCCTCCAAGGCCTTGGCAATCACCATTCTATATCCTGCTTCTATGAGTTTGATGATTTTTAGATTCTTCATATAAGTGGCATCATGTATTTTTTTTTTTGTCCTTCTGTGTCCAGCTTATTTCACTCGGCATAATGTCTTCAAAGTTCATCCTTGTTGCAAATGGCAGGATTTCTTTCTTTTTGTAAAGATTGAGTAATATCCTATTGCATGTATATACTTTTTCTTTAAAAACATTCATCTGTCAATGGACATTTAGATTGTTTCAATGCCTTGGCTATTGTGAATGCAATGAACATGGAGATCAGATATCTCCTTAGGATTACGATTTCACTTCCTTTGTATATAAACGCAGAAGCAGAAATGCTGTATCATATGGTAGCTACATTTTTAATCTTTGAGGAACCTTCATACTGTTTTTAATGGTGGCCATAAGTTTACATGCCTTGCAGTGTACAAAGGCTCCCTTCTCTCACTGTCCTCGCTCTCACTTGTCATTCTTTGTTTTGTTGGTAATAGTCATCCTAACAGGGATGAAGTGATGTCTGGTGGTTTTGATTTGCATTTCTCTGATCAGTTTGATTAATGATGTCAAGCACCTTTTCATATACATGTTGGCCACTTATATTTTTATAGAAATTTCTATTCAGTTCCTTTGCTCATTTTTAAATTGAGTTATTTGGTTTTTTGTTATTGTGTTGCAGTAATTATATATCTTGAATATGAATCCTTAACATATATATGGTTTACAAATATTTTCTCCCATTTCATAGGTTGCCTTTCATTTTGTGTTGTTTTCTTGGCTGTGCAGAAGTGTTTTTTTGTTTGTTTGTTTGTTTGTTTGTTTGTTTTTGATGTAGTCCCATTTGTCTATTTTTGCTTTGGTATCATATCCAAAAACCCATCGCCAAGGCCAATGTCAAGAAACTTTTCCCCGAGTTTCCTTCTAGTAGTTTTATGGTTTCGGGTATTACATTTAAGTCTTTAATTCATTTGAATTGATATTAGTGTATGGTATAAGATAAAGGTCCACCAATGAAATAATTTGTATATTGGAAAATATAGAGAGAGGATGTTCATCTGTGCCTTATTTGAGACAGTGAAAAAATGGAGACATCATAAACATACAATAGGAAAATGATGAATAAATTACTGACCACTTAGAAATGTACTTTTTTAAAAAATATTTTTATTAGGAGAGAGAGAGAGAGACAGCGTGAGCAGGGGAGGGTCAGAGAGAGAGGGAGATACAGACTCTGAAATAGGCTCCAGGCTCTGAGCTGGCAGTCAGCACAGAGCCTGACGCAGGACTCGAACCCACAAACCGCGAGATGATGACCTAAGCGAAAGTCGGACGCTTAACCGACTAAGCCACCCAAGCGCCCCTAGAAATGTACTGTTGTCTGGGGCACCTGGGAGACTTAGTTAAGTGTTTGACTTCAGCTCAGGTCATGATCTCACAGCTTGTGAGTTTGAGCCCCACGTCAGGCTCTGTGCTGACAGCTCAGAGCCTGGAGCCTGTTTCAAATTCTGTCTCCCTCTCTCTCTCTCTGCCCATCCCCCACTTGAGCTCTCTCTCTCTCTCTCTCTCTCTCACTCTCTCTCTCTCTCAAAAATAAAAAATTAAAAAAAGAAATGTACTATTGTGTAACTATTTTAGAAATTTTCATTTAGATAAGAATGTTGACAATATAATATTAAGTAAATATAGTATAAGAAAAAAGTTGGGATGGAATACACCAAGATATTGAGTAATGAGTTCTGAGTTTCTCTTAGTATTTTTCCCCTTTAGTTCTTTATATTTTACGTAATATCAATGATATTAAATATTTTTGACTATGTAATACGTGATTTTATACTAAACATGTCCTCTTTTTTTAGAGATAATTTTGACTAATGGAGGCTCAAGACAATAGTCAAACTTCTAAAAAGCCAAGTACTCAAAGATTATTTGTTTTATTTGTTTCTTTCTTTTCTGTGGAGAAAGGAAGGTAAATGGCTTGCCGTGCTTTAATCCACCTTCTTGATTTTGAGCAACAGGCTTAAATGCTTATTTTGTGTGTGTGGCCAGATAAGTGAGAAATGGTCAGTAGTGAGTTCCAAATGAAGAGTGACAAAAATAGTAACACAAAAATGTATCTTAATTCTAATTTATGTTGATCTTTAAAAAAAATGAGTGTTGTAAAAAGAGTAAATAAAAGAATAACCCTCTTAGGGAAACTAAAGTCAATATGAACAATGGAATGAGATGATGGATATAGTTTTTATCATAATGTAAAGCCTCATCTATCAGCCTAAGTCTTTCATCTTTATACCTTCCTGTGATGAAACATGGGTTGCTTTCTTTCCAGCATTTGTTTTAAAAGTCGGGGTAGGACATTAAGCAGAAGGAAAAAACCAGCAAGTGGGAGAAAGGAAAGTGTGGGGACGTTCAGATGTAATTGTGCAGCTGATGTGATGCTGTAGCTCTAGCAGTCTCTTTGGGACTCTGAATGCCCATCAATTCAAAGTTCCCTACACAAAGCTTTGCATAAAGTAGACGATCAACATGTGTTGAATGAATTAAAAACAGAAAGAGTTCATGTTCCAGTTACTTAGACTATTGTGTTCTTTTGAGTTTTCTTCTGGTGAAATTTGCTTTTCCTGACAAGGTGTAATTTAAAGAGCAGGGGATAAAAAAGAGTTAAAAATTGTAGAAAAATCTGTGAAAGGTATAAACACAGTCTTTTCCTGGAGGATTTGCCATTTAAAACTACAACTGTTTTTAATGCCAGGTATCCTTGGTGGCCAGTGCCTCATGAAAGCATAGTAGCTGCAGAGAATGGGGTTCAAGTGCTCCCAGGGGGCATGGCTTGTAGCTTTCCACTCATTATGGAATCAAGCTTTTAGAACCAGTGCCCTGACTGAGCCCATTGCACCTTTCTGCCAGAGAGGGAGAAGAGGGAAGAGGACCTGAAGAATATCAAATGGAAGACACTTGGACAGTGATTAAATTTAAGAGATCTAAAGAATGTTAATTCAGCCTTTATTTTGGTATGAAAAATGGAGCCAGAGGACATATTGTAGACCATTAGCTAGGCTGAAGGAAGGGGATAGAAGATAAGGTTGAAGAAAATTTCCTGTTCCGTATCCTTGGGGATATGAGATATATGAATGGTTTTCCAGTTCTCTGTTGGTTTCAATAACATCAAAAGAATCTTTTTTTCTTTGTTTCCACCTGATTTTTCCTGTACTTTATCTCCTTGGTTCCTGAGGGAAATTCAAGGGTTGTCATAATTATGCTTAACTTTTCAAAATCACGTTTTACCTAATCAAGCCTGTATGCATGAAAAGAATAAGGACTTTGGAGCCAAAGAATCTGGTCCCTTCTCCACTACTTCCTAACTGTGTGTTCCTGAGCAGCCCCTTAACGTCTCTGGTTCTCAGTCTCCTTAGATGGAAAAGGAAGAACAATGCTATCCATTTCTAAAGATTGTTGTATATAGTAGCCCAGTGCCTGGTGCATAATAATCATGTAGTGAACTTAAATTGTGAATATATGCTCATCAAATATATTTCAGGCTCTTGCTTTCAGAACTGACGTAAGATCAAAGGTAGATAAATCCAGTATAAGGAGTAAAACTAGGCAATTAGAAAAAGGAAAGAAGGGAGGCAGGGAGGGAGGGAAAGAAGGAGGGAGGAAGGAGGGGATATAAATTGTTATATTTATATTTATATTGTTATATAAATTGTTATATTTATATAACAATAAATAACACAGAAATCCAGGGAAGAAAGATCACAGGGATAAACCACTTTCAAACTTCCTATTTCATTTGACACTCGTCTCAAGTCTGTTATGGAGGTAACAAAAGGATGAATGCATTTGACAGGGTGAAAAAACCAACACACAGACAAGTCCCACTCCTTTTCAGCTGCTGTGAAATAACGTGATGTATTAAGAACATTCTGACATTTCTTTCAAGACTGTAATTCCATTATTCTTTGACTTTCCTAAAGTAAGCCTACTGTCACTATGAGATTTGATACTAGGGCTCACATTTCTTGATTCTTAGCCCAAGACTTTGTGCCTAGGCTAGAAGAGCTTGGGAATTGGGAGAATCTTGCTTCAGAGGAAAATGAAAATGTCCTCTTTTCTTTTCTGCTGGCATCATTTTCACATAGACTTAAAAATCTCCATACAATGGACCTGCCAATTGTGCTTCCTTCAATGGCCTGTCTTCCAATGTGCTCATGCTTTAAAAAGTGATTTCCGACCTCAGATGTCAATTACACCTCTATTGCAATTACACCCAGTTCCTAAATGCGTATTGATGTTTGCTCAGTTCTCTGTCAGACTTCCCCACACTCAAACTTTACTCCATGCCAAAAGAAACAACTCCTTTTACCTCTTGGTCTTGTTTCCTGTCTCTTAGGTTGTTTATTCTATTTAAATAAGTCAGTCTTGCTTTCCAAAATAAATATTTAAAGTTGAAGTTCTACTCTTCTGTCAAAAGACAAAATAGGCACCCTAACAAAAGAGGCTGTCACACGCTTAAAATAGTAATGGTGGAAACCAAGCATTTATACTTGCGGATGCATCAGTGTATATATGAAATATGAGTGTACACTATGCCTGTGGTGTACTTTATGGTTGACTTCTTTAGACTCCAATTTGATCTGAAGTCCAAAGTGGCCTCAGCTCCCCAAAGACCTTAGGGCCTTATTTTGTTCCAAGAGACAATGCCATAGCAATGTCATGTTTGCCTGGTTACAAAGACTTCCACAGAGGCCAACATATTCCTGGCAAGGTTTAGCAGGCACTGAGTTTGAAATAACTATCGCGTCTCTGTAATTTGGCTCTGACTCCTTTTATTCAATGAGTCTGTAAATGAGGATGTATGTAGTAAATCCCTAGTAGGCAGATCAGGGGAAATCTACTTGACTAACTTTTTTAAATGGAGAAATTACATTTGTGTTAAAGGTAAAAAAATTACTTTGGGGTGTGCTAAGTCATATTTTTAAAAATCCCTTACTTTATTATGTTTATTAGAAGAGGAGTGCCTCAGTGTGTGGAACTTGTTTTCATTGCCCTCATCCAGCACCTAAAATGGAAATTGGTCCAGAACAAATGCTACATGATGTGCGATCCACATAAATGTTAAGAGCAATAGGACATGTCATTAACAGACACTATGCTCTGAAAAACTAGAGGCCTTGAAGATATATTTGGGATCTAGTGTCTTCTAACTAAAAACTTTGCAACTTGACCAAGTTGCCGATATCCTTCTACATAAAGTGGTGGTAATAATAATATCTTCAAAGTGTTACGGAGAAGACTTATGTGAAGATTACATGCAATTAATGCATAGACATACCTAGTATAATACCTGGTACATAATAAATGCTCAATAAATTTTGTTTAGTCTGAAGTCATTGAATTTCAAAGAACATAATAAAGCTTGGGCATTGGGAAGTGTTGAAGAGCGACTAAAAGAGACAAGAGAGAATGTAGTTTTGTAATGAGGGTGAAGGGAGGATGGAGCATCTCAGAGGTAAGCCAGGCCAGAAAGAAGAAGAAAAAGAAAGGTTCAGCTTGTCAAGAAGGGAAGGTGGACCCTGAGGATGGGCTGCACATACGGTAAGGACGTCTATGAATCATTGGGCTTGGTGAAGCCATTTTCTGTAGGACAAATTAATAAAGTTATAAAAGAATATATATTCACATTAATTAATAATTTAAATGAATGTTGAAGTATTTCTGAATTCATGGTAACTTTTTCTATCAACATATATAATTTTAATCATAAGATTCTAAAAAGTAAAACTACTATTTGTACAAGAATCTAGATTTTGACATTCAAAAAAAGTTGTAGTAGTGGGTTGAAAACTAACTTGTTCAGACAGAGAACAACTGAAAGACTATAAAATCTAGTAAAAGTTCTGATATGCTGGCCCAAGAAACTCCTTGATTCGAGTGATGACATTCTGCATGTTTTCCAATAGATCCAATAGCACATTTTCATGATAGCATGCACAGATTGTGTGTTAGCTTTACATATTTATATATATTAAAACTCCCCCCTGCTGATGACGTGAAAATGGTGTCAGATCAATTATTATAAATTATAGCGATCACACACAGGGCCACATGTGGAATTGAGGCCAAAAAAATACTCTTTAAGTTGGAGAACAGTTCTTGAAACTGTAGACAAACTGATTGGAAGAGTGATATCATCAGAAGATAGAAGTATTGAATAGTCTAAAGTCCTGACGGGAAATCCTTCTTCAAAGAGAATGCTTCTCTGTGTCTCTGTCTCTTACAGAGCTGGACTCAGTTAGCTTTGAAGTGAAAAGTTGTTTGCTTATTTTTACACAGATCTTGTTAGGTTCCAGGGTGGGGGGCGGTTCTGGGCTTTCAGTTAGAGCAAGCAGTAGGGAGTCAAAAGCTTTGGGTTCTATTTTCATTTGTTGCCAGCTCCTTCTCTCCCTTCCCTGTTGGTAAGAAATGGGTAAAAATTGCTGCCTCTCAAAATTATAAGCTTATTTAATGAAGATGTGCTTTTATATGATAAATAGGGAGAGAATAGCTCATATAAATTATGAGGGTTGTTAACATTTATGTTGGTTCCTATTGCTAAAATAAGTGTTAACTTGCTATTAAATATAGGCTCACAGAGGAGTGTCAGGAACATAGCACTCTGAAGGAATGATAGATATATGACATTATCCACACTTATTCTGCTAGTCATAGGTGGACCAAGAACTTCAGGTCCAAGTTAAATGAACATTATAGAAGATCAATATGAACTCCACAGGCCGAGATGAGAGAAAAAGGAGACGCAGTCAAAGATTACCTATGTGTATCAGAAGAAAATACAAGAACACCAAATACACAATTTAAGCAAAGTCAACATCAAGATGGTCTCTGTTTATGTCTTCTCCCTCTGGTCTCTCCTCTGTTGCCTCAAATGTTTATTGAAATCATAACTCTCGGTCAAGCTCTGTGGTAGGCCTTGTATTTCAATACTGAGCAAAACAGATATGAGTCTTTCCTCCTGGACATTACAATTGCTCTTTCTAGTCATTTTTGCACCTATGCTTCCTGGAGGCTGGAAGGCTGGATCCCGTGGCCAGATGAAACCCCAAAGGGAGGGAATGGAGCTTCCTCAAATTCAAACTGCAAAGGGTTAAAGAAGCAGGACCTCTCATAGACAGGACTGCTCTGTAGCTCTAGAAGATAAGGGGTCAGTGCTATTCAGTGGTGTCTACCCATGATGGCACCTCTTGTGAATAATTTGACTTTTGTCTTGTTTTCTCTTGGACTATGGTTACTATTATGTTTAGCTAAGAGTTTTTGTTGTTGTTATTAATTTTGTTTTTGCTTACATTTTTAAATGTCCCCTTACACAATAGGACCTCTGTATTACCTGTATCAACTCCAAAACAAAAGTTGATGTATCAAGATAACTTTGTCTGCATTTATATATCTGTATCTATATACATATATAAATATATATTTGATTTTCTTTTTATTTTAGAGAGAAAGAGAGAAAGAGTGTGTGTGAGTGAGGGAGGGGGCAGCAGAGGAGAGAGAGAACTCAAGCAGGCTCTATGCTGAGTATGGAGACACCCAGCCTCCAAAAGGTTGATGTGGAGCTCAGTCCCACAAGCCTGAGATCATGACCTGAGCCAAAATCAAAAGTCAGATCCTCAACCAGGGCATTCCTATGTATATTTGTTAAGTAGGATCCACACCCAATGTGGGGCTTGAACTCACAACCTTGGGAACAAGAGTCACATGCTCTACCTGAGCCAGCAAGCTTTACATGATAGTGTTGCAAAGAATAAGTAGATGGAAAAAAAAAAAAAGAAGTGTGGCCTGCCCCACATTCACCCTTCTGCTGAAATCTAACATGACTTTGAGGAGGCTGTGTCCATGTGATCCAGGAAATGACTGTCAGCTAAAAGAGGCTTTCTCTTGGTGGAGTTGTAAGAGGGAGAAGCAGTAATACAGTAATGCAGCTTCCGGGTGCTCAAGAGACAAAATCTTTCTCCTCCTAAAACACTGATGACATGAACTAGTAAGGATGTATTTGCTGGGGGTGGCTGATACCTGTCTTATATCTGTTAACTAGAAGGGAAAATCCTCTACAAAAAGTTAGAGAGTGACTTGTTGGGGAGAAGAGTAAATATGTGAGAAAAGTGGTAAAAAATGTGAAATAGGTGGGGTAGAGGAAGGCAGGGAGTTGTTAAAGAAACAGGCAGTGCTGGTTCTTCATTTCAAATGGTTTAATGTCCATTAGGTGACTTATTTTCCCCCGTAGATCATCTGAAGATATAGACATGGGCAATAAGGGCTTTGATACTTGGCCAGGGAGGTACAGTGGAAGAACAACGGGGTACTAAAGGTAAGAGTATTGGAAAGAAAAATGGAGAAGTAACAGACCAGAGAATATTCATCAGGAAAAGAAGGAATAAGACACACAAGCTGAGAGGGGGTAGAGAGCAGAAGAATCAGTGAGTTGGAGGTCTCAGTGATTACTGTGAGTAATTGATTGAGGGCTATGTTCAGAGGTGATGAAAAAATATTGTCAGAGCTGGAACAATTCCAGGTGACAACAACTTCCAGGGTGTGTCCATAGGAATGGGTGGCTGAAGTAGAAGAAGTCATTGGAAATGAATATGTCAAGGAAATGAATGTCAAACATGGATATGATGTCATCCTGAAAAATGGGTGGATGTTGGATGGAGAATAAGACTGTGAGGGTGCCAAAGTCTTCAACAAATCAAGAGCAGTGGTGAAGAGAGACATGTAGCTGACAATGAAGTAAAAGAAACAAGGGATAGTATTGCTAAATGGAATTATCTCCATATGGGGCAGGAAAATGCTTTTATGTGTGGGTGGAAGAGAAACGATCTGAAACTACAGGGTGGAACAGACATGTTATTTACTAATAGAACCACAGAATTGGTGGCTGGGTTGGATTGATATTTTCGATTTTTTCTTTAAGAAGAAAAATTTAATTAGAAAATAAATTAGTGTCTTTTAAATGGCGTATAATTCATTCTCTCCCTTATATATTTTAAGTCATGTTTTCTGCATATTGAGTTCACCCTAGTTTTAGGCTCTCCCTTGTTCTGCTCTGCACCTGGTAGAATGACTTACTTGTTTGTACAGCCCTGTAATATATTATGATGAAGAATATGATGTGCTATCCCTGGATCCTGTGACTCATAATTCTTAGGAAAGATTGAGAGACTTTAATCAATCATTTATGGCTCAATAATCTGATCTATTATGATCATAAGCCTGCAAGATGGTGGCTATGATATATGCAACCCCTGAAACAGAAAGTGCTAAGAAGAGGAGAGATGACTGAAGAAAATCTCTGCCCTTGACAGCTTCACCCATTTATATTTATTGAACTATATCTTATACAACATGTGCTGCTAGATAAAGTTAGTTGCTATGGACATAAAGGTGATTAATTCCTGATCTTTCTCCTTGAGAGGTCATAGTCTAGTGGCAGAAATAACTACAGATCTTTGTTAAGGGTTGTAATAGAATATTGTACAAAGCATTATGAGTGTATCCATGGGAAAACCATGGAGAATTTCATGAAGCTGACAGCAGTTAACCTGCATTCTGAAGTAAGAGAATCTTAGGTAAGGGTCTAGTTGTTGAAGTGGAAAAGAGCATAGAGGTAGGAAAGAACCAGTAGTTCAGCTGGGCTTTAGCATAGGGTATGTGGAGGGAAGAAGCAGGTTGTATCAATGGGAAGGTATGGAGGGAGCAGATCCTGAAGGGCCTTGAATGCCATGCCAAGAAATTCAGATTCTAATCTACAGAATGTCAAGGTTATGTGGGATTTTTACATAATTTTTTTAAATGTTTTATTTATTTCTGAGAGAGAGAGAGAGCGCGCGAGCAGGGGAGGGTCAGAGAGAGAGGGAGATACAGAATCCGAAGCAGGCTCCAGGCTCTGAGCTAGCTGTCAGCACAGAGCCTGACGCGGGGCTTGAACCCATGAACCATGAGATCATGACCTGAGCCAAAGTCGGACGCTTAACCGACTGAGCCACCCAGGTGCCCCTACATATTTTTTTTAGATGGCAACATAGATTGAGAACGGAGTAGAGGTGCAAGCTGTGAAAACTCAAGACTAGAAAATCAGTTAAGAGATTATTACAAAAGAAAAAAACCCCACTCATGTGGTAAAGGAAAAGAGGCAGAAGGAGAAGGGAAGATATTTAGAAGATGGAACTCATAGAATTTGGTGACAGAAATGTACATGAAAAATGGGAGAAGAGTACAGCAATCCTAGGATTTCTGCAGAGGCCTGGCCCACTTTTTACTTGGTGTTCTATGGGACCGTTAATCAAGACTAGAAACACTGGAGGAGCTATAGTTTTTAATTGCAGGATGAAGAAGAGGTGAGAGTTGCTGGATAGGGAGGGAGATGCAGATACTTTCACAGGATAGATTTGAGTTGACTCTGAGAATTCCCAGCAGTGGTCTCTGTTAAGTAGTGGTTCTGTGAGTCTGGAACCCAGGAGAGACTTCGGGCTGAAAGGATGACGTAGAAGTCAGTGTCTCAGTTCTCATCAAGGCCATGAAAGAAGATCCTCAAGAGAATGTGCATAGATGATCAGGAACAAGAGAACGGAGATGAATTTTAGAGCATCCATGAGGCAGACACAAATGAAATTAAGTTTTCCCTTTAATTTCCCTCTTGCTATTTTGAAAATTGTCTCTTTTGAGAAGAGAGAAAGAAAAAGAGAAAGTATTGTTCCCTCATCAACGCAAGTAGGACGGAAGTGGGTGCTGCTGCAGAGTCAGATAAGATACACTCATCACTGAATTCCAGACAACGGGAGTGATGGAGAGCATGCGCCATCCAAAGGAAACAGCCCCTATGCCACTCCAGGCTGCCTCAGTGTTGCTTGATCTTCTGGCAGGTCAAGAAGAACTTGGGAAATTTTCAGATTTAAAAACTCTGTGTGAATTCATTTATTCACCAAGTATGTACTGAGCACCTACTACGAGCCTACCACTAGTCTAGGCCCTGCAGGCTTCGCAGTGAATAAAGAAGACAAAAATCCCTCACCTGGATGAAGTTTACATTCATTCAAGCATGGAGACATATAAAGTAAGCAAAGTAAAGAGGAATATAGTCATATGTTTCTTGGAGAGGCAAGCATGAAAGAAATAGAAAGTAACAATGTGATTGGATAATGTTGGGGCAGGCTGCAGTATTAAATAGGGTACCAAAGAAATGTGTTACTGAGAAAGGGAGGTCTGAGTAAAGGCCTTAGGGAAGTGAAGGAGCAAGGCGCTCGGATAACTACTTTCATATTCACATAAAAGAGAACAACAAGTGTCTCCTAGATAGGACTTTCCCAGTGAGTTCAAAGAGGCCAGTGGAACAGAAGCAGTGAGACCTTGAGGAAGAGTCTGGAAAGATGAGATGAGAGTATGGAGAACAGGATCCTACTGGGTCTTGTTGACCATGGTGAAGGTCTGGGCCGTTATCCTGGATGAGATAGGAAGCCACTGGCTCATCTGAGCTGAGGAAGGACTCTGTGCTCTCTATGTTGAAAGCATATTTCTACAGAGTCAAGCAGGAATAAGGAGACCCGAGACCAAGCTACTGCAGTAACTCAGGCTAGAAATGACAAGACTGGTAGTGGGGAGACAGAGCCATATTTGGGATGTATTTGGAGGTAGAGACAATAGAATCTGCTACTAGATTCTATACTGGGTGTGAGAGAAAGTGAAGCATCAGATAAGACTCCCAGGATTGGGGCCTCAACCTGGAAGGATGAGTTGTCATCACCCAAGATGGGGAAAACTGTGATCTTGGGGTAGAGTGAAAAATAGGAGATTCCCCCCCTTTTTACCTGTCATATTTGGAAGGTTTATTAGATCTCCAAGCTGTCAATTTGGCAAGTGGGTATATTATGCTTAGAATTTTGGGGAGGGTGCTCCAAATTAGACATATAATATGGAAAATCATAGCATTTAGAGTAGATCTTATCAGGGAAGCAAGTGTTGATAGAGGAGGGAACACATCAAATGACTAGGAATGAAAGCACAGTATTTAGAATTTGGGGAGATGAGGGGCAGCCAGCAAAACTAACTAAGAAGACACAGCCAGTGAAATAGGAGAAAAACCAGGAGAATGTGGTGTCCAAGAAAAGAAAGCGCTTTAAGAAGAAGGAAGAGGTCAACTAGGACACATGATGTTGCCAGTTCCAAGAAATGACCGTTTAGCAACATGAAGATCATTAATGACCTTGACGCCAGCAGTTTTAGTGGAGTGATGGGGGCAGGGGAGCAGAAGCCTGATTGGAATAAGTTCAAGAAGGAGGAGAATAATTAGACCCCGTGAGTATATACAGATGTTTTGGAACGTTCTAAGGGAAGTATAAAATGGAGCGGTGGCAGAAGGGAGAAGTAGATCAAAAGAAGACTTTTATTTTTTTTGAAGATCAGAAATATAACAGTACATGTGTATGCTCGCAGGAAAGATCCAACTGAGAGAAAAAGCTAATGACACAAGTAAGAGGGGAGACAATTGCTGGAAGAACGTTTAAAGCAGGAGAGGTAGCCTCATCAGGGAAATACAAATCAAAACCACACTGAGATACCACCTCACGCCAGTCAGAGTGGCTAAAATGAGCAAATCACAGAACTCTAGATGCTGGCGAGGATGTGGAGAAACGGGCACCCTCCTGCACTGTTGGTGGGAATGTAAACTGGTACAGCCCCTCTGGAAAACAGTGTGGAGGTTCCTCAGGAAACTAACAATAGAACTCCCTTATGACCCAGCAATAGCACTGCTAGGAATTTACCCAAGGGATACAGAAATGCTGAGGCATAGGAGCACATGTACCCCAATGTTCATAGCAGCACTCTCCACAATAGCTAAAACATGGAAAGAGCCTAAGTGTCCATCCACAGATGAATGGATCAAGAAGATGTGGTTTATCTATACCATGGAATACTCCATGGCAATGAGAAACAATGAAATCTGGCCATGTGTAGCAACATGGATGGACCTTGAGGGTGTTATGCTGAGCGAAATAAGTCAGGCAGAGAAGGACAAATATCGTATGTTTGCACGTATAGGAGGATTAGGAGGAACTTGACGGAGGAACAAGGGGGAGAAGAAGGGGGGAAATGGTGGGGGAAAGGGAGAGAGGCAAACCATGAGAGACTCTTGAATGCTGACAAAAACTGAGGACCGATGGATGTGGGGGGGAGGGAGGATGGGCATGGAGGAGGGCACTTGTGGGGATGAGCACTGGGTGTTATGTGGAAACTAATTTGTCAATAAACTATTTGTAAAAAAAAAAAAATAATAAAGCAGGAGAGGTAGGCTGGCTGGGGATAGGAACCTGGATAAGAGTGCACACTGAGCACTGCGTCCAGCACACGGGCCGCCAGTTTGCAACATCTGCATGTTTGATCTGCTCATCCTGAAAATACAATGGGCGTTATGGATCCTAAACAGCAGAGAAGTCTTCCTTTGGAAACACTACCAATATTCAGATTCTCTTCAGTGTAAACGTTGCCAAACTAAAGCTGCTACCCATAATTGGTGAGACATCGAGGGACTCATGCTCCAGAAACAGTCCGTTGGATTTTGGTTTGGAATGAAGAAATAAAGACTAAATTGACTTCCAACTGCAACATCCACATGGGAACTTACAGTTCTTTTAAACATGTCGGTCTTGGTCCATGAGGAATAGATAGCTACGTCACTTCAGCTACTAGATTAAAGCGACTGACATTTCTCAAAGAACTTGATTTGTTTGTTGAGTACATGCTGTTATCATTCCAGAAAAATTCTTAATTTAGAACCCCCTTTTGGAAGCTTAGATTCATCCCATATTTGAAATGGTGTAAACTTCAACAAGTAAAAGCTTTAGTGCTCTGTGCACAGTTCGAGCACTCGTGATCCCCGGCAACCTTTCTGGTTTGGCTGCTTTAGAAAAGGAAGGTTCCCCAAGGAGCCCTATTACTTTATCCGGGAGAAAGACTCACATCAAAGGACCAATAATCCCAATTCCTGGTGCAAAGTGAGCACATGATAAATAGTTGCTGAACTAATGAATAAAAATTAGTTCTGTCTACTCTCTGAAGCATTGCTACCTCCATTAGACCCTGGACTTTGAATTGCCAATTTTTCATGTGATTTTATTACCAACATGGCTGAAGATTTTCTTTCTTTTTTAAAATTTTATTCCAGTTAACATACAGTGTTATATTAGTTTCAGGTGTTATATAGATTCAGGTGAATCTAAATATAGATTCAACACTTTCATACATCACCCTGTGCCCATCATGATTCTTTTTTATAACTCACAAGATAATGACCTTTCAGAGGCAAGTGTTGATGCACTTTGTTGCATTTTAGGGAGTATTCAGGATATCCAAGCCATTTAAAAGGAAAGAGCTGGTTTATAGTTTGCCTTACTTGTTGAATGTGTTTTCCACCCCCCCTCCTCTAACCCCCAGGGGAAACAATGAGTTTTCAACTTATGCCTCTGTTCTGTATTTCAAATTGACATCCAGTTTTTTTCCAAAGTTCCTAGCCAGGTGCTTCATGAATATTGGCTGATTAATCGGTGTCTGTTCTTTAGGTGATAATAGCATCACATGAAATGGTTAAGCTGTACATATATAGACAGTGATTTCTAGTTTAAAATAATGTGAAATGAATATTCATGCGTATTTCTATTCTTTTCCCCAAATGCCACTGAATGACAGTAATTTTTTCAAAGGCATAAATAACATAAGAGAATGGCAGTGGGTAGAGAGGTGTTTGAATGGTTACTGATTTAGCAAAGAGGAGAAACCTAAGTGCCCCCACAGGGAAAAGCACATCTCTTTACGCTAAAGAATCTCAGAAAAGCTGAGAAATTAGAGGCACCAAGAACCTCTGAAGATAGTGGGGAGGGTTTGTACTAAAAATGGGGGAATAGGTAGAAAAGCTATGCACAGTAGTTGCACTGCAAGGACCCTTCTCATACACAGAGCATCCAGATGATGATCCCATAGAAGGCACAAGGTATTAAATGCAAAACTCATATCAGAGCAATTCTCAGTGCTAGGATACTAAGGGGAAAGATTTTCAAACTAGAAAGTATGGAACAGAATACTGGAATGCAGTTAAACTGTAAGAAGTTCAAGTAGAATATCTACTTCTTAAAAAATGAATTCAAAATATTAGATTTGAGTAAATTACATCCCAGAATAATAAAATATTTTGTAATTATGATCTTCAATCAGCTGATAGGATTTCTTTTAAAATGAAAATAAAAAGGGGTACCTGGTGGTTCAGTTGGTTGAGGTCTTATTCTTGACTTCAGTCATGATCTCACAGTTGTGAGATGGAGCCCCTTGTCGGGCTCTGCCCTCATACCACGGTTTCTTCCTGGGATTCTCTCTCTCCCTCTCTCTCTGCCTCTCTTTCACTAATTTTCTCTCTCTCTCTCTCTCGAAATAAATAAACCTAAAAAAATAAAATGAAATGAAAATAAAGATTTCTAGAGCTAATAGTAATATATGCTCAATATGGGAAATAAATACAAGTAGAAAGAGGAAAAAATCACTAAGCTTACCCCCCAGGTATATCCATAGTTAACATTATCTATTTCAAGGTCTTTTATATAAAACTTTATTTCTGTGTTAGATTGATTATCATATCATGTGCAGAATTTATCATTTTCATACAGTTTGAATAATTAACATTTTAATAAAATATTTCATAATCCATTACAAATATATTTGTAAATATAACTCTTGTTTGAGAGACAGTGTGTGTGCTCTAGGATGAGCGGGGGAGGGGCAGAGGGAGAGAAAGAGAACCTTAATCAGGTTCTATTCATGGAGTATGATGCTGGGCTCGATCTCACAACTGTGAGATCATGACCTGAGCCGGTATGAAAAGTCGTACGCTCAACCGACTGAGCCACCCAGGCACCCCTGAAAATATAACTCTTAACATTCAGTAATGTGAGCTTATGTCCTAAAAGGTATTTAAGCAAATATAATGGTATTTAAGCACAATCTAAATTTCCTTCTTACATAGTATATCTTTTTGCTTAAATCTTTTTCCTGTATTGTGAATTAACTCCTTATGCTACTTTCCTAGATAAAAATCTTTAAGAAAAGCAATGGAAAATGAAATGTAAGCAGTTTAAGCATAACTTCTATTTAAGGAGGATGAAACAGTTAAACAGCAAAACCTTAGCGAGGCATCAAAATGACTGTTTTCTAACCACACTGCTGCCCCTGAAGGACAACTGATAATGACTCTAGGGAAATAATCATAGCATAGAAAATATCTAAGGAAGCACAACTAGGGTTCATAATTAACAGCAGAGGCACATTATAGTTATATCTATATTTGTGTGTTTTTATGTTGCATTTAAATTTATTTACAGGTATGGTTGTTGTTCATTCTGAAGTACAATCATATTTATTCTTAGTTCATCATGTTGTTTTAAAATTTTGAATTTATAGAAACAGTAGACATTATTAAGAAGAGATACCTGCACCATTAGCAGCTGCTGACGCTCATAGTGAAAATACTGGTTCAGTGTTATTACTGAAAAATACGGGTTTAGAGTCTTTGTGTTCTCTGTAGAGTTCATGCTGGCACTGGTGTCTCTGGTACCTTGTGTTCCTTGCAACATTTCCCTCACAGAGTCCCCGTTAGGACTTCTTGTAGGCCTGGTTTAGTGGTGATGAATTCTGTCAATTTTTGTTTCTTTGGGAAAACATTCATCTCTCCATCTATTCTGAATGAAAGGCTTGCTGGATAGAGGATTTTTGGCTGCATATTTCTTCTGTTCATCACATTGAGGATTCCCTGCCATTTCTTTCTGGCCTGCCAGGTTTCAGTAGATAGGTCTGCAACTACGCTGATAGGTCTCCCTTTGTATGTTAGGGCCCTTTCATCCCTAGCAGTTTTCAGAATTCCCTCTTTGTCCTTACATTTTGCCAGTTTCACTATGATATGCTGTGTAGAAGATAGATTCAAATTATGTCTGAGGGGAGTTCTCTGTGCCTCTTGGATTTCATTGTCTGTTTCCTACCCCAGATGGGGGAAGTTCTCAGCTATAATTTGTTCAAGTACCCTTCAGCTCCTTTTTCTCTCTTCTTCTTCTTATGGAATTCCTATGATTTGGAAATTGTTCCATTTGATTGCATCACTCTGTTCTCAGATTCTCCCTTCGTGTTCCTGGATCAATTGATCTCTCTTTTTCTTGGCTTCCTCTTTTTCTATCATGTGTCTTCTAGTTCATCTATTCTCCTCTCAGCCTCTTCAATCTGTGCAGTGGCCGCCTCCATTTTATTATGCACCTCATTTATAGCATTTTTAAATTCATCACAATTATTTTTGAGGTCTATAATCTTCTTAGCAATAGCTTCTCTGGTGTCGTCCATGCCTTTTTCAAGCCCAGCAGTTAATTTTATGACCATTGCTCTAAATTCTTGGTCAGTTATGTTGCTTATATCTGTTTTGAACAATTCTTTAGCTGTCATTCCCTCCTGGAATGTCTTTAGAGGAGAGTTCTTCTGTTTCATCATTTTGCTAGCTTTCTGTCTCTTGTCAGTTTTAAAAGCTTGTTCTGTGCTCTGCACCTGCGAGTTCTGCTATATTAAAGGAGGCTCATTGCCTGTCCATGGCCTGTTTATTCAGGACATGTTCTTTTAATGGTGTCCCTTAGTCTCTCTTGTTGTGCCTTTGTATATTTTTTTTCCTTATTTTTAGTGATATTTGGGACTTTCCATCATGTGTACTTTTGTTTGTTTCTTGAGGTAGCCCTGAAAAGGAAAACAGACAGACAAACACACAGGGAACAAAAGCACACAAATGCACAGACAAATCAAACAAACAAGCAAACTGAAAGGGGAAAAACAACAACAACAACAAAAGGCAAAGCACAGTCTAAAAGCATAAAACCAGAAATCCCAGCTGGAAATAAAGAGCAGGGTGGGGGCAGTGTTGATGGAAGAACATATACAAAGAAAGAAATGACTGCGTGGGGAGAAAGCAAAATTGAACATTGACCAGGCAGAGAGACTAAAAGGCTTAATTTTTAGAGAGAAAGAGGAGATTATGGTAGGATGTTAGGAGAATGAATTTAATATAATGTTTTCCAAAGAAACTATATAGTCTGATTATTCCAGAGAGAGAGAGAGAAAGGAAGGTAATGATGGAAGTGTAGAATATGCATCAAGAGAATGGATGAACTGTGACTGTTTAAGCAAACCAATGACCAGAGTGCCCAGTCCAGCAGAAGGCAGGGATAAGAATGAGACAAAGGAAAATATATCTGAATAGAAAGAATTGATCTAGAATGAATCATGGCAGTGCATCCATATTGGTCTTGCCCTGGGCTCTGGTAAAAAGAAAAAAGCATCTCTCCAGGGCGGATGGGTGTGGTTTGGTGTAGGCAGTTCTCACTTCCACTGTGGTCCCGCGGATCTCTTCCTGAGGCCCCACCTTGGTGGTTGTGGGAGAAAACTGGCAGTGCCCCAGTCCCTTCCTGAACCAAGCACTGGAAATTACTTTATTGGGTCTGATCTCCCTGTGCCGCCGGGGTAGCCAAGGTGGGCTGTGTTCTATGTCCCAAGCCCTGCCTCATTTCCAGATCTTAGTCCAAGCGCTTTAATGATACCGCCCAAAATGTAATCCTGCAGGCCGGGCCACTTCCCAGCTGGGGATTCATCAGGGCATCCAGCAGAAAGAGCAGCAGAGCAGTTTCTCCTGGCGCTGCCTGAGATTGGGGCGCCCAGCCCAAAGTCAGTGCCATAGCTAGAAATAGGATCTGTTTCTGAATGCCCTGCAGTTAGAGATGAGATGATAGGATCCCTCTCTGTCCCGAGCGGAGGTTTTTCTTTTCTCCAGGGACAGTTCTCTGAGCAGTTTCAGCTACTCTTTCTCTTCCCTTTGTCTGTCCGTCTGTCCATGGCTCTCCGCGGAGGGGGCTCCTTCCCCTCCGTGCCTCTGAGTCCCTGCCCATTTTTATCTTCCCCAGTTCGCAATCACACAACTATGAGGCTGTCTTCTTAATGGACTTTGTCTTTTTCCTCCCAGACTCTTGTGGTTCAGTGTCCTATGGCTTCAGCCATTCTTTGTTTAAGAGATGCGAGTGGGTGAAAAGTACAGAGCTCTCTACTTCTCTGCCATCTTGCCTCTCATACAAGTCTCTTAACAACTTTAAACTTTACAAATAATTTTCCATGTTCATTATCTCATTTAGTCCTCAAATCAACTCCATGAGATAGGTATTATTTTCCCATTAGAAATGACAACATCCTAAATCCTTAGTGATTTCTCAAGAAAAGTTGAATGTGAATGCTGAGGTTGGGTTTTTTTTTATATGGGAATGTTGAATGCTAAAATCAACAGGTATTTTCAATTCAAGGCAGCAGACTAGAAAAACACGTTTACTTTCTGTTCTTCCTGAAATCATATTTAATACAAGTATAGAAATACCAAAATTTATACCAACCAAAGCCAAGAGAATGTGGAAGTCATCAGCCACAGAAAGATTTTGATACATTTCAAGAGGGCAAAAAGTGAAATGCAGGACTGATGAATACAACAATCAAGAAAAGACTGTCCAAAGAAGGGGCTGCACAAGACCAGTCTGCTGCTACTGAGCCCCGTTTATAGTCAAGAGAAGAGAGAATAGGGGTTGAAAACAAGGAGACAAAGATATTTTAGGGAAAAAAAAGTTCATTTAATGAGTTTCATGGGTCACTCAGTCTTCCCTCATAGTAACTCTGTAGGAATTACAACAGATTTTTGGTGAGCAAGACAAAGGAACAGGGAGGGAGTGCTGAACGACAGAGTGTCAGCTCTGGTTCATTGTCACTACTACCAACTCCATCCAAGACTCCACACCCATGGCTTCATGTACTCTAACTGGAGATTGTTGCTTCACAAATTGTCAAATGAGAAGGAATCTTCCTGGCAACTATAATTTGCAGTTATTATTAGAATACTTTTTATAAAAATATTTTGTCTTAACAAATTCTGTCTCAACATGTTTGCTTCTGCCAAGGCAAACTATCTCGGAATAACCACTTGCCATCTAATATATTTTGCCTATAAGGACAAGTAAGAGAATGGTCTATATTTCAAAAAAGCATCCTATCTGTCTACTCCCATTTGACAAGAGAAGTCAGGAGGGAGATTTTTCTGGGACATCCTTACCCAAACTTCCTTGTATTGTCCTGAAGCCCCAACATACATCATATGCTTCATTTTTCCTCCCTGGGAAATAAAACGATGGAAATAACATGATTGTCATTTATTGTTTCAAATATATCCGACATCATCATCTTTTTCAGAGTTCTAATAAGAAACCTTTGTCCCAAATTTGTACAGCCTTTTTCCTGTTCAAACAAACACCACCAAGAAACTGTTCCTTACTGAACTCAAATGATATCAAAAGACTTGTGGTTAAATGTCTTATCTGGAAATCATTTTTGCTCTTAGAGAGATTAGAAAGGACTTATACTATTTCTCCTTTTTTTTCCCAAACAGAATTAGGGTCTGAGCAAAATCTTTTGTGTCCTACCAACCCCCAAGTCTGTTGGGGATGGATGTCCAAATTTGCTCTAACATACTATAAAAGCTCTCATAACCAGAGCACTAAAGCATTACAATTTTGTAATATATGAATTATGCACAGTGCTATTTTAAATATGAACAAATAAATACAGTAAAGCCTTGGTTTACGAGCATAATTTGTTCTAGAAACATGCTTGTAATCCAAAGCACTTCTATCAAGCCCAATTTCCCCATAATAAATAATGGAAACTCAGATAATTTGTTCCACAACCCAAAAATATTTATATAAAAATCATTACAATACTGCACTATAATATAAAGTAATAAAGAAAATACAAAATATAAAGAAAAATTAACAAATTAACCTGTACTTACCTTTGAAAACCTTCGTGGCTGGTGTGACGGAGACAAGGGATAAAAGGGTTCTTGGGTAGGATGTTTCATTATCGCTAACGGATGTTGACTACACTACAGTATTAATAAGCTCTTGTCATATGCTCTATTTAATCTATTTAATGTAGCTGGCAATAGGGCAGCAGAGGAAAGGGTCTATATCTGCAGGCAGCCTGACCTATAGTGAAGCAAAGCATTCCTCAGCTTACTCTTGTATGAAAAGCAAAGGACTACCCATAGGTGCTTTGAAGTGACAAAAAAGACACCAGTGTCAGTTGTGGACACCTTCCAATATTCTGAAAAATCACTGGTTTCTGCCAAACATCATGGCCTGAAGCAGAGCATCAGAGCACAGGAGATGATCACCCACAATTCCACAGAGAAATAGAGAGAGAGACTAACAGAGAGAGAGAGAGAGAGAGAGAGAGAGAGAACCATTAGCTCAATTGTCATGTGATGTTTGCCATCATGTTCTCCTTGTATTGCAAGACATCACTCGTTTATCAAGTTAAAATTTATCAGAAATGTCTACTCGTCTTGCGGAACACTTGCACAACAAGTTACTCACAATCCAAGATTTTATTGTGTGTGTATAATGTATATATTATATATAAAATTTTTTGACATATATTTCTTACTGATCTATAGGATTTTTGGTTCTGAAACTTATGCATGTCATGTCCCAGATATGCAACATTAGTCCCGTGAGCGAGAAAACACGTGAATGAAATAAGCCACAGAAACGAGATTCAAACTAGGTAAAGCCACATGTAGGCCAAGATTTTTCAAACCTTCTTCCTCGTGCTGAAGCTTCCAGCTCCTAGACAATAATACATGTTTCTCTTGCCAGACCCCCAAGCATATCTCTCCCCTCTTGGTCATAACAGTCTCTAGAATTCTATTTAAGTGCCAGCAATGTGGGGTGAAGAACGAACCTGGCTGGCATGCTCACAGCGACCACATTGTGTTGACCTTTCTTTAATGCAATACATTGCTCCACTCTTAACTTACAATAAACAACATATTTGCTTTCTAGACATTAGTGAAATGCCTTACTAGACATATTCCTAGAAGGCCAAACTGACTTCTAATCCATATGGAATAATCCACTGGTGAATTTCTTCCAGGTAGGCCACAACGTATCTAGAATGTAATCTTTATATATTCACATACAGTCATTATATATAATCAGATGTATTTGGATTATTCAGAGTAGATCAAAGAGAAAATCTGGGCTGTAGGGCTCAGTTACAAATGTGGGATGATGCTACGCTTACCACTGGTGGTCCATGACCTACATTTTTGGAGACCAGATCCCATTGTGGTCCCTGATTAATTTATGAATTGAGCTTTTGTTCAAGGAAGGCTTGGTCCTGGGCAATGCCTGTGCTCACTGTAAATATGGCACTGTGCTAAGTACCCTAACAATTAGGAAAAAGAAAAAGAAAAAATGGTAACACATGTTGCATCTATGGCAAGGCGGCACCACAGTCCAGATTAAGAGCTTTGGGAGTCATTTCACTGGGCTTATATCCCAGCTAAGCCACCACCACTTGTGTGACCAGAGGGGCGGTCTAAATTGTAAATGTTGTGTTGCCAAATTCCTCAAACTGAAGAAAGCAAGAACCTGCCTGCCAGGAAGGGAGGTCTTGGGCCGCAGTATCCAGGCAGGTCAGGGTTTGGTGACTTGGGAACTGCCGCCGTCTGGAAGGCAATGGTGAAAGCCGGGGCAGCACACACCGAGGTGCTGAGGGGCACGACAACCATCGCACTCCTCTACAGTCCCCACGCAGTGGCCTTGCTGGTTGTAGACAAGTGCCAACAGGCCCACCTGCAAAGGTGAGCAGGCAGCCTAGACACCGCCACAGGCAACTGGAAGTCCCAGGCACTGGAGCCTAACGGTGGAGCTCTGGGACCTCCCCCTTTTCCCTGTGCTGTGTTCTCTTACCAAGCTGCGCATGCGCGCCCTTCTTTGTGCCGTGTCCCAGGTTATGCATCACTAGGGCCAGGCTGGGCCGTTCAGGCTCAGTACGTTTTTGACCCCGAGAGGAGTCAGAAGCTCTCGAGGGCCTCTCCAGCTTTTAGACTCCAACCTCGCGATCGTTTGGCGCACAGCCAGCTCCGTAGGGGCAATCTTCTTAGCAAGTTTCGTTTCCCACTCCGCCGAGGCCATCACCTGCCTGGCCGTGATGGGTCCCTGGTCCGCCCCGCCCGTGATCCCCATCCACCACCTGGCAGGGACCAACTCGCTGCTCCTTCACATGCCCTGGATCCTGAGCGCAGGGTATTCCACCTAGATCATAGGCCTTTACCAGCTAGCTTTCATGTTGAGCCGATGAGGCAGTACCCCAACCCGCAGGCTGCATGGCCCTCTCTGGGCATCCTCCCTTTGGTGAACTGGAGTAACCCTCTGAAAAAACCTGTGCTCTCTTCTCCTAACTCGATGACGTTTGGGCACTCCAGAGCCACAAGAATCCTTCCTCCGGGGCACAAATGAACTCTCCAGCGTTTGCTATCTGAGACCGGTACCATCCAGGTACTTCCCACTTTTGTGCCCAAATGGGATGGAGGAGAAGGCCCAAAAAGATCCCAGAGAAAAGATGGAGGATCCTGTAGAGACCAGAGGGCAGGTTGGTGGGAACAGAACCCACCACAGCTGTGGGGGTCTATGGTTAACATCTAGTCCCCTGGAGACCAGTGAACTTCTCAGGTCCTGGCACTGCATGCAGGGGACCAGGCTCTGCAAGCCAGAGTTGGCCCAGAGAGTGATGGTTGGAGTCGGCGAAGAAGACACGGAGCCAGCCTCTTCAGGTGGACTGCTCAAATTTATTTTTCAGCTTAGGGTTTTTATATAGCAAATCCAAACAATCATGCTTAAACAATTTACATTTTTTGAATACAGTCGTAGGACTTAACATTTCTAAGTGTTCTTGGCAACAAGTGATTTCACAGTACATGATTTCCACTTCAACCAATAAAATTTAACCAGGGAGTCATAACAAAGTTTTACATATTCTTTACTGCGTATGGCAGGGAATCTAAGGATAAGTGAAGCATATTTCCAGAATACATGAGATCACAGTGCCCTTTAATTGTTTACATTCAGTGGGCATGCAAAAACAGAATATACTTGTACCCCCAGTTGTAGGTAACAGACTCTCACAACTCTTTACTAAGAAAGAACAATGTCAACATTTATCATCGATAAATGGAAATGTTTTACGTGGATCAACTAGAATTTGGTCTCTGCATTTACCAATCTCATTCTTTGGCCAGAACAATCCATAAGTTGCCTTACAGGCTTGTGGTCAGCAGGCAAATATTTCTCTAATACTTTTTCGAGAAAGTCCTCCAAAACTATTAAGTTTTGTTTTTGTCTCTGCTTATGGCATAATATGTGTTCTTACTGGCAATTAGACCCATACAAGGAAAATGAATTCTAGGTCTCTTATAGACCCCATGCGTACCAGACAGTCTCCAATTTTGCTAATTGCTACAATAATCATTAGACAGCATCTGATTGAGGGAGCAGACATGATATTTAGGTACATTCCATTTTGGAGGAAGGGGGGAACTTTGGGCAATTCTGGTTTCATATTAACCCTAGAGTAGACTAACAGCAGAAGTGAGAGTAAAAGGTACAGACTAAGTAGAGAAGAAGAATTCTTCAGGGGGTTCTTCTGACTGCCTTGCAGTCTTTTCCCACAGGTTTTTCCCTGGGCCTTGCCATCAGGGAGGACCTGTGTAGTTTTGGTCTCCGACAATGCAGCTCTGAACCTTTGGACTTCCATTCTAGTCCTCCAGAAGACAGTTTGAGGAAGAACACATGTAGTCACCTCCTTGCATGGCCCTGCCAGAGATGTGCCTCATACAGATGCAGCCGTGCTCTCTGACCCAGCCCCATGCTGCCCCTTACTGCAGGAGACATCAACAAAGGAAGTGTCAGGTGAAAGCCATCAGTCTTCTGAGAGCACGTCAGACCTATCCAGGAAGGAGATATGGGGTGGTGAGCCTTCAGGCGTGACATCAACAAAGGAAGTGTCCGGTGAACAGCATCAGCCTGTTGGCAGGAAAGAGACACAGGCTAAGGAGACTCCAGGCATCTCATCAAGGAGCTCCTTGCCCCCTGTATCTGCCAGCAGCAGGCCTTGCAAATGGAAAAGGTCCATGCCACCTTCTCTGCCACTGCCACCACCACAGCCACAGTTGTGGGGCCGCGGTGAGTTCCCCCCACCTCCTAAGCTTCCTTGCATGGCTATTGACAAAAGTCTGGACACCTTGAAGAATGCCAAATATCAGAGGAAGAAGATCTTGGAGGACAGAAGAGAGATCAAAGCAGACTGCTCGGACACTCTGCCTGCCCCTGCATTCTCCTTACTTGCATCAGAGACTGCTAACTGCCTGCCTTCGGACATTAACACTGTGCAAGTCCCTACTGCTACAGCTGACTTGGCTGACCAATCTGCCAGGCCTCCAATCCCATCTGTTCCTCCATCTTTAAAACCAAGTGTTGCTGTTTCCAATAGCTCGCCCCTTGGGGGTTCTGGTGTCACCTCCACTCCAGTGGGCAAGCCCCCTGCAAACTGCAACTCAGCTTCTGACAGTGAAGCCATAGATACTACATCTCCATCTCAGACTTCCATCATCTGTTCCTCCTCTGTGTCCAGGGACACCCATGTGCCACTTTACATAGTGCTTCCTGGTTCTGAGAAGACACCACTCAGTAGCAGTACTGTTGTGGCCCAGCACTCTATCCATTTACCTAAAAAGTCATCCATTACACAGACCTCAGGTTCCAAGCAGTCTGACCCAGCAATCACTGCTCAGCTCACAACTGGGCACCATAATGGGCAGCAGCCTACCAATTCTTACCTGTTAGGATTACCAGTAACCCCAACACAAGCTATGGGCCCGACTGCTCTTGTAGCCTGGCCATCTGGAGACAACACAGTGTAGTCAGGCTTGGCAGGTTCTGTATCTATTACTATCAGTATCCAGCCTGCCTCTAGTGACAAGCAAGGCATTGGACTTGATGTGCCCATCCCAGGTCCCACGCATTCTCAGGCATCTGGAGCATTCAACCTTGGGGCAGGACTGAACAGGGCACCAAGCACAATTTCTGCTCCAACATTTAGTCAGACAACCTGGAATCCTTATGGTGACAGCATGGCTGCTGCTGTAGGAAGAGCAACTACTGTCCCAGTATTGGACACAATGCTACTTCCAGCTTCAATCCAGGCACTGGGGACCCACCCACATATCCAGTCCCAGCACTGGGCCGGGACTGCAGCATGCCCACAGGTGGAGACTCTACAGTCTCCATGACCTATGAGTGTCCTGGGCGCTCATCCAGGCAAAGAAAACATCCCCCATGTGAAAGTGTTGCCATCCTGGAGAAGAGATGCCAGTCAGGAGATCAGGCAGCCTCCCCCATTAATCCGAGCAGCAAAGGGCCAACCATCAAAACCCCAGGTGGTGGAGTAGTGGGAGAGCGCCATGCGGTTCCCAAAGGTGGAGACTCAGCTGTTCCTGGTACCCGTAATCGTACCTGGGACCCATATACACAAAGTAAACCTGACCCACATGAAAGAGCCACCACTCTGGACAAGAGAGGTGTGTCAGAAGGCATGTTAGTCTCCTCAAATCCTAGCCATAGGGAGCCAACCATCAACAACTCAGGTGGTGGAGTAGTGGGAGAGGGCCATGCTGCTCCCAAAGATGGAGACTCAGCTGTTCCTGGTACCCATAAATGTACCTGTGATCCTTCTACACAAAGTAAACTTGACCCACATGAAGGAGCCACTACTCTGGGAAAGAAAGGTGTGTCAGAAGAAATGGCAGGCTCCTCCTTGAGTCCGAGCAGCAGGGGGCCAACCATCAACAACTCAGGTGGTGCAGTAGTGGCAGAGGGCCACGCTGTTTCCAGAGGTGGAGACTCCTGGTACCCATACGCGCTACCAGGACCCATCTACACGAAAACAAATTGCTCCATGTGGAAGAGCCTCTATCTTGGAGAAGACACACGTGTCAAGAGACACGTGTGTTCATCCCCCCCAGAGTCCCTGTGGCTTGCTGGGCCACACTGCTTCAGTTGCAGTTGCAAGTGGCAGCATCAACTCTGTACTTGGACCCACTTGCAGATCCATGTTCCCAGTAATGGCGGTCCACCTGCCCAGCATACAATCAGTAAGCATGGAGGGGACAATGTCATTCTCACTATGGTAGGACCTGGTGTTCTTGCTTCATAGAATAATTGCAGAGGACCCAAGGCAGATGCAGCAAGTGCTGTAGCAGATGTAGACACTGTCATATCTATGATGGCAGGCCTCTGTGTCAGCACCCCCCCCCCCCCCCCCCCCCCCCCCCAGACCCCCAACACAGGTGGTACCCCGGGGAAGAACCCCATGCCTGCTATGACCGGATACACTTGCGGTCCCTCATCCGCACACAGCGCATGTGGCCCTCCTAAGCACTGTGCTGGTCGTGCGACGGGGGATGGCACCATGAAATTTTAAACAGAAATTGGGCTCGCTCTAGTCAGGTACTCCTCTGGAGGAGCAAGCACTGTGTTTATCCTGGGCAACTGTGCCTGTGCTCTGGGCATGACTAGAGCACCTTCATAACCTGCTTAGGGCTTCATCAGAGCCACCGAACAATTCCTTTCTCTGGTCATGAATCTCAACAAATAAGGACCAAATATTCTTCTGCATATTGTATATAACCGGAAATGGACTTTGTTGCACCAGAAAGGGGCCCAGCCCCTTTAAGTGAAAGTTAACCTGATCTCTTCATACAGCAAGTGTGTGCATTGTGTGCACATGTGTATTTGTGTGTTATTCTGTGCATGTGTATGTTTTGGACGGTGAGGGGCACCTGAGCCCCCGTTTAGAACTACTCCAGAATAACACCAGATTCAAGTTCCAATGGTGGAAAATAGNAAAACAGAATATACTTGTACCCCCAGTTGTAGGTAACAGACTCTCACAACTCTTTACTAAGAAAGAACAATGTCAACATTTATCATCGATAAATGGAAATGTTTTACGTGGATCAACTAGAATTTGGTCTCTGCATTTACCAATCTCATTCTTTGGCCAGAACAATCCATAAGTTGCCTTACAGGCTTGTGGTCAGCAGGCAAATATTTCTCTAATACTTTTTCGAGAAAGTCCTCCAAAACTATTAAGTTTTGTTTTTGTCTCTGCTTATGGCATAATATGTGTTCTTACTGGCAATTAGACCCATACAAGGAAAATGAATTCTAGGTCTCTTATAGACCCCATGCGTACCAGACAGTCTCCAATTTTGCTAATTGCTACAATAATCATTAGACAGCATCTGATTGAGGGAGCAGACATGATATTTAGGTACATTCCATTTTGGAGGAAGGGGGGAACTTTGGGCAATTCTGGTTTCATATTAACCCTAGAGTAGACTAACAGCAGAAGTGAGAGTAAAAGGTACAGACTAAGTAGAGAAGAAGAATTCTTCAGGGGGTTCTTCTGACTGCCTTGCAGTCTTTTCCCACAGGTTTTTCCCTGGGCCTTGCCATCAGGGAGGACCTGTGTAGTTTTGGTCTCCGACAATGCAGCTCTGAACCTTTGGACTTCCATTCTAGTCCTCCAGAAGACAGTTTGAGGAAGAACACATGTAGTCACCTCCTTGCATGGCCCTGCCAGAGATGTGCCTCATACAGATGCAGCCGTGCTCTCTGACCCAGCCCCATGCTGCCCCTTACTGCAGGAGACATCAACAAAGGAAGTGTCAGGTGAAAGCCATCAGTCTTCTGAGAGCACGTCAGACCTATCCAGGAAGGAGATATGGGGTGGTGAGCCTTCAGGCGTGACATCAACAAAGGAAGTGTCCGGTGAACAGCATCAGCCTGTTGGCAGGAAAGAGACACAGGCTAAGGAGACTCCAGGCATCTCATCAAGGAGCTCCTTGCCCCCTGTATCTGCCAGCAGCAGGCCTTGCAAATGGAAAAGGTCCATGCCACCTTCTCTGCCACTGCCACCACCACAGCCACAGTTGTGGGGCCGCGGTGAGTTCCCCCCACCTCCTAAGCTTCCTTGCATGGCTATTGACAAAAGTCTGGACACCTTGAAGAATGCCAAATATCAGAGGAAGAAGATCTTGGAGGACAGAAGAGAGATCAAAGCAGACTGCTCGGACACTCTGCCTGCCCCTGCATTCTCCTTACTTGCATCAGAGACTGCTAACTGCCTGCCTTCGGACATTAACACTGTGCAAGTCCCTACTGCTACAGCTGACTTGGCTGACCAATCTGCCAGGCCTCCAATCCCATCTGTTCCTCCATCTTTAAAACCAAGTGTTGCTGTTTCCAATAGCTCGCCCCTTGGGGGTTCTGGTGTCACCTCCACTCCAGTGGGCAAGCCCCCTGCAAACTGCAACTCAGCTTCTGACAGTGAAGCCATAGATACTACATCTCCATCTCAGACTTCCATCATCTGTTCCTCCTCTGTGTCCAGGGACACCCATGTGCCACTTTACATAGTGCTTCCTGGTTCTGAGAAGACACCACTCAGTAGCAGTACTGTTGTGGCCCAGCACTCTATCCATTTACCTAAAAAGTCATCCATTACACAGACCTCAGGTTCCAAGCAGTCTGACCCAGCAATCACTGCTCAGCTCACAACTGGGCACCATAATGGGCAGCAGCCTACCAATTCTTACCTGTTAGGATTACCAGTAACCCCAACACAAGCTATGGGCCCGACTGCTCTTGTAGCCTGGCCATCTGGAGACAACACAGTGTAGTCAGGCTTGGCAGGTTCTGTATCTATTACTATCAGTATCCAGCCTGCCTCTAGTGACAAGCAAGGCATTGGACTTGATGTGCCCATCCCAGGTCCCACGCATTCTCAGGCATCTGGAGCATTCAACCTTGGGGCAGGACTGAACAGGGCACCAAGCACAATTTCTGCTCCAACATTTAGTCAGACAACCTGGAATCCTTATGGTGACAGCATGGCTGCTGCTGTAGGAAGAGCAACTACTGTCCCAGTATTGGACACAATGCTACTTCCAGCTTCAATCCAGGCACTGGGGACCCACCCACATATCCAGTCCCAGCACTGGGCCGGGACTGCAGCATGCCCACAGGTGGAGACTCTACAGTCTCCATGACCTATGAGTGTCCTGGGCGCTCATCCAGGCAAAGAAAACATCCCCCATGTGAAAGTGTTGCCATCCTGGAGAAGAGATGCCAGTCAGGAGATCAGGCAGCCTCCCCCATTAATCCGAGCAGCAAAGGGCCAACCATCAAAACCCCAGGTGGTGGAGTAGTGGGAGAGCGCCATGCGGTTCCCAAAGGTGGAGACTCAGCTGTTCCTGGTACCCGTAATCGTACCTGGGACCCATATACACAAAGTAAACCTGACCCACATGAAAGAGCCACCACTCTGGACAAGAGAGGTGTGTCAGAAGGCATGTTAGTCTCCTCAAATCCTAGCCATAGGGAGCCAACCATCAACAACTCAGGTGGTGGAGTAGTGGGAGAGGGCCATGCTGCTCCCAAAGATGGAGACTCAGCTGTTCCTGGTACCCATAAATGTACCTGTGATCCTTCTACACAAAGTAAACTTGACCCACATGAAGGAGCCACTACTCTGGGAAAGAAAGGTGTGTCAGAAGAAATGGCAGGCTCCTCCTTGAGTCCGAGCAGCAGGGGGCCAACCATCAACAACTCAGGTGGTGCAGTAGTGGCAGAGGGCCACGCTGTTTCCAGAGGTGGAGACTCCTGGTACCCATACGCGCTACCAGGACCCATCTACACGAAAACAAATTGCTCCATGTGGAAGAGCCTCTATCTTGGAGAAGACACACGTGTCAAGAGACACGTGTGTTCATCCCCCCCAGAGTCCCTGTGGCTTGCTGGGCCACACTGCTTCAGTTGCAGTTGCAAGTGGCAGCATCAACTCTGTACTTGGACCCACTTGCAGATCCATGTTCCCAGTAATGGCGGTCCACCTGCCCAGCATACAATCAGTAAGCATGGAGGGGACAATGTCATTCTCACTATGGTAGGACCTGGTGTTCTTGCTTCATAGAATAATTGCAGAGGACCCAAGGCAGATGCAGCAAGTGCTGTAGCAGATGTAGACACTGTCATATCTATGATGGCAGGCCTCTGTGTCAGCCCCCCCCCCCCCCCCCCCCCCCCCGCCAAGAACACTGGGAGCTCACTTACCCGTAAGAAAGGTGGTGCTCTGGGGAAGACTGGATACACTTACGGTCTCTCATCCGCAAACAGTGCATGTGGCCCTCCTAAGCACTGTGCTGGTCGTGCGACGGGGGATGGCACCATGAAATTTTAAACAGAAATTGGGCTCGCTCTAGTCAGGTACTCCTCTGGAGGAGCAAGCACTGTGTTTATCCTGGGCAACTGTGCCTGTGCTCTGGGCATGACTAGAGCACCTTCATAACCTGCTTAGGGCTTCATCAGAGCCACCGAACAATTCCTTTCTCTGGTCATGAATCTCAACAAATAAGGACCAAATATTCTTCTGCATATTGTATATAACCGGAAATGGACTTTGTTGCACCAGAAAGGGGCCCAGCCCCTTTAAGTGAAAGTTAACCTGATCTCTTCATACAGCAAGTGTGTGCATTGTGTGCACATGTGTATTTGTGTGTTATTCTGTGCATGTGTATGTTTTGGACGGTGAGGGGCACCTGAGCCCCCGTTTAGAACTACTCCAGAATAACACCAGATTCAAGTTCCAATGGTGGAAAATAGAAGAAAGTTGCATAAATCGTCAAC
The DNA here is from genome assembly GCF_003009895.1 of Hyaena hyaena. Lineage (NCBI taxonomy): Eukaryota > Metazoa > Chordata > Mammalia > Carnivora > Hyaenidae > Hyaena > Hyaena hyaena. The sequence goes on along the minus strand of NW_024080675.1, from coordinate 5,185,344 downwards.
TGCGCCATCCCTGGCATGACCGTGAACTCGGCTGACCCAAGCTCCTGGCCAGTTTTCTCTGGTCTTGGAACTGGAAGGACACCACTGCTGTCCGTAGTGGTCTCCCCAACCCATTTGCTCGATGGGCTTTTATCATTCCCACATTGTGTACTTACACACATATGTGTATAAAACTTTGTTTTTATTAACCTGCCTTCACTCATGTGTCCTTTTGACTAAGCAGTAGAGAAAGAATTAACCTGTGTGAATGGTGATGGGTTGAGCCAGACTTAAGAAAGAAAAATTTTCCATGTCACAGTGACTGGGATGTGGAAGTGGCTACATGTTTTCCCTGCATGCACTGACTTCTGCAATCTGCATTTTGAATGTAAGGGATGACAGTCCAGGAGGAAGGAAGGTACAAAGGAGGGAGAGATGAGGTGACTCACCCTTGCCACTTCCCTCTGTGTTTTGCTCTTCTCTTACCTGCTCTGACCTTACTAGAGGCTAGATAACTCCTGATGTGTCAAAATAAACCACTCAATGATTTTTTTTTAAAAGAAATGTTTAAATGTTTTCTTGTCTGTCTTCATATTTAATTTAGACTTGGGCCCAGTCATTCCTACACATTCCCTTATCACCCAGGGAGGACAGATTTGACCTGGAGGAACGAAGGGAGAAAGAGCACATACCTGCTCTGTAATTGCTGGAAACTTCAGTTTCTTTGAATTTATTGTGCTGCTTCAATGCAGTAGAAGAGATCCTATTCAGCAATTGGCCCAGTTCTGATCTAAACCACTAAAGTATCAAATCACACAGGTTACAATTGTGCCCAGTTCTGGTTGACCCTCGATGACTTTTTGCTGGATCTCCACTAGACTTGAAAAAGGCAAAATTCTTGACTGTGTGGAGCCTACATTCTAAGTTCAGGGGAGCGGAAATACAAACATGCAGATGATCAAGTAGGTTAGCCAGTAACTAGTGTTATGGAGAATAAAGCAGCATATGGAGCACTGAGATTATAGGCAGAATCACAGCCTTCAATTTAAATGGTGGACGGGATAAGCTTCACTAGGAAGGTGGGATGTGAACAGGCCAGAGGGAGGTGAATGAAAGAAATGTCTGAGGGAAGAGCATTCCAGAGAACGGGAATAATCACTGCAAAAGCTCAGAGGAAAGGTACCTGATATCCTCAGGGAGCAATTATAAACTAATATGCCTGGAATAGAGTCAGCAAAGGGAGGTAAGAGAGGAGGACAGAGAAGATGTGGGTTGAATTCCCAAAGAGTAGAGTCATCTTTCAAGTGTCTAGGTGAACTCAGTGCTTTTTCTGTGGCCTATTTACCTTGCAAGATTTTGGGAAGGCTAAAATAAAATAAGGTAAGGAAGTAATTTAAATCATTGTTGTTGTTTTGTTCTATAAATAAGGATAGATGCATAGTAGATAGATAGATAGATAGATAAATAGATAGATACATACATACATACATACACACACACATACATACTTACATGGATGGAGAGAGGAGATATATATATATATCTACACTTAATGAGTTCCTTAGGCAATAATGCTTTAGTTGCTTTCACCAGGCAATTCGAATAGGAGATCTCATTTTAACAGAAGCATAAAAGCGCCTACTTTTATGAAGTAAACACGTGGAAACCTACTGTAACTGAGCCTACAGATTCATGGCATTGCTCCTGCTCTGTGACTGCAGGGAATCGCCTGCCTTTTGTAGTCAGAACTGCCTCTCAGAAGCAGGGTTGAAATCCAGTTTGCTTCTAATAGTCCTGCACCCTCTCTCAGCCATGCCTGGTAATATTACCAGAGACAACTTTTTTTTTTTAATATTTTTATTTATTTCTAGGAGAGAGAGAGACAGCGTGAGAAGGGGAGGGTCAGAGAGAGAGGGAAACGCAGACTCTGAAACAGGCTCCAGGCTCTGAGCCGGCAGTCAGCACAGAGCCCGACGCGGGGCTCGAACCCACGAACCGCGAGATCATGACCTAAGCGAAAGTCGGACGCTTAACCGACTAAGCCACCCAGGCGCCCCCAGAGACAACTTTTAAACATTCATACCTGCTTGTTTTTTTAAAGCCTTCAAGCTAAAAGTAATATCCTGATAAGACATACATTTAACAAATATGTGGTAGATGTAAAGAAGATTTTGAATTTCATGTTTGTTTAAATATTTATTTTTGAGAGAGAGCACGAGTTGGGAGGGGCTGAGAGACAGGGACACAGAGGACCTGAAGTGGGCTCAGATCCACCGACAGCAGAGAGCCTGATGTGGAGCTTGAACTCAAACCATGAGATCGTGACCTGAGCTGAAGTGGGACACTCAACCGACTGAGTCACCCAAGTGCCACTTGAATTTCATGTTTTGATGCACTTACACAGTAGAAACAATTTCTATTTTTTAAAATTTGTTTTAATGTTTATTTGGGGGTGGGGGAGGTGCAGAGAGAGAGAGGGACACAGAATCTGAAGAAGGCTCCAGGCTCTGAGCCATCAGCACAGAACCCGACATGGGTCTCGAACCCATGAACCACCGGATCATGACCTTAGCTGAAGTTGGACACTTAATCTACTGAGCCACCCAGGCGCCCCCTAGAATCAATTTCTAAATAAACAGAAATATTTTATTGGTACGAAAATAATACATAAGCATAATAGCAACTTGAATCATACAGAAATTTAGCCCTTTTCTCCTGAGTTCCCCTCTCCAGAGCCAATTTTTTGCTACTTTGATGTCATCCCCTTAATTCTAAACATTACGCTTATCTTGGTGTATCATGACATACTCATTTTAAACACTATTTTGACCACTCTGCCATGATGGAGGAAGACAAAACTCCACTGCCCCTGTTTTCCCTCCCTCTTCCTTTCCAATGTGTCATATTCAATTAATTTGGCTGCGTCTCTCTTGTAACTTCATGTAATTTTGCTATGCCTATTGGTGAGGGAAGTGGTAGCAGAAGGCTAAAAGCACTGGTCCAGGGGATGGACTGCTTGAATTAGAATCCTTGTCCTTCAACCTTTATTACCTCTGTACCCCTGTGATATGTCCACATCCTACCTGTGTCCATTGATTTCTCGTCCATAAACCAGCGGAAAGGATTCCTCTCTACCTTATGGGGTTGCTTGTGATAATGCAACTAATAATGCATTTGTAACCTTTAGTGTCTAACACACAGGAGAGCTCAAGAAACATTAGCTATTATTTATATCTTGTGTTACTTTCACCTTAATCTCGTGATTCTCTCAGTGCATGAGGCTGTGCTCTGTAGCCCCTTTGCCTTTCCTTTCCCCTCGTACAGATCACCTTCTGTGAATATGTGCTTGCTTTTTTTGTGTGTCGTTAGCATTTACATTTTGCCATACAGTTGTAGCAAGGTGTTCTTTGTTTTATCCACAGGCTGGCTCTAAGGGTTGAAAACCAATAAACTGTGTTGAGAAAGTATCCCTTAGTCCTGGGGAAAATAGTGTGATCGGATTGTATTTCCTACTCTGCCAGGATAGCGCTCCTTCTTGTCTTTAACATCAGTTGTTCAAGTCATGCTACATTTTAGTTTGGCTTATGATTCTCATATATTTTAAATTATTTTTCCTAAAATTTGAACTATTTCCCTCTTTTAATCCTTGCACTATTTGCACATTAATAATATTTTATTTTGAGACTTGATATTCTTTTATTTACTTGGCTGGGTCCCTTCCTTTTCTAGAATGCTTGCATCTCCCCTCGTCAGTTTGGAAGCTATAACACTGAAAGATATGATCCAAGAAGAAAGGGGGATAGAGGGACTCCTTAGACTGCCTTTAGGCTAGGCCAGAAATGTTCACTAATCACTAATTATGAAAAATGCATAATTCTGGCCTCATCATCCTAATTTTGTAGCTTTGTAGGAGAAACAGCAATATGGATTTCAGCCAGTGCTCCAGGCTGTGCCCATTCCACGTTGTACCAAGCACAGGACTAGGCCTTCAGTGAGAGCTCACCAAAGCCCCCAAACATTTTATAAGACTTAAAAATTTTGCATAGAATTTTGGCCTAAAACTCTCAGCAATAAGCAGGACATTTTCTCTACATCTATTTCTCAAGAACGAAAAGGTAGCTTGTGAAAATTTTCAGTAGTTCAGACTCCTGGATGCATGTCTTTCTTGCCCTAAATACATTCACTTTAGAGATCTAGAAACTACCTGACTGTGATAAGCCTACTCAGGCCCTTCCTGACCCAATCCCTGTCTCAATACCGGGGGGATGTGATATAATCAGGCTTCCTGGCAGCAGTTCACACCTGAGCTGGAAATGTTCTTTATAGCAGTCCCAAAGACAGAGGGTTGCCCTCAGATACCCCTTCTAGATGAGAGAACTGAGGTCGCATAATCAAACAGGTGTTAAGAATTAGAGCCACTACATGGATCTCCGGATATGGTCCGAGGCTGCCGCTGTGAGGAGGGCAACCAAACAAAGCAAGACAAAACCAGTCCTGAAAACTCATCTCTCTCATGTAAACAGTGCCTTTGTCTTAAATCCATGCTAAGCTGGACATCAGAGACTTTCTTAGAAGTAGATTTTCATAGCATGGAGGACAAATGAAAGTTCATGGGCAAAGCAATGATGGTGGGAGGCCTTAAGGTAAAGGGTTTAAAACAGAAGCTCAGGCTTCTGATTTTTCACTGGGCTAAACCCAGTTTCTGTCGTATGGAAATTTGGAAACACTGAGGGGAAACACCTAAACTAGCCACATGGACAATCATTGAAAACTATTTTCTTGGATAGAAATATCTTTGTGTTTGCCTTGAAAAGACTTATATTGATTTCACCAAATACATATCTCGAAGCTAAGACAGAAAGCTGAGAAAGTTATATGTTTGAACTTTGCATTTATCGTTGCTGGCAGGCATATTTGTAGTGCTTGCATGGTGATTAGCACTATTCTAAGGACTTAGCAAATATCAACTCACTTCGCTTCATAATAGCAGTAGGTATCACTCCTAAGAGTCACTTCTCGGGGAAAACCAGAGAGGTTAAAATAGCTTGTCCAATGTCACACGTAAGTAGATGGCAACACCCAAGATTTGAAACCAGGCCATCTAGACTTTTGTCACTTTTCTGTGTCACTTTATTAAAAGCTGTGTTTAGGGAAAGGATTAAGTTGTCAAGAATGAACTAAAAGCAGAAGGGATAAATGAGAAAATGAATGGCAGCAGAAACTGAAGAGGAGTTACGTTCAGAAATTTCTGGTAATGGCTTAGAAATAATAAGATACTGGTTGGGATGTTAATTTAAGAGAGCACCTGAATCTATTGAGAAATGACTTGGTTTTCTTTAAAGTTCAGAAAGACTGATTGAATGAAGAGTAATGAAAACAAAAAGTAGAAAGGAAAATAATAATGTGACTTAAGTGAGGAGAAGGAATCTTTCCCCTCTAAGGATCAGGAGAAGCATGGGGTTGTGGGAGAGTAGAGGGATCTTCCTAGCAGGTGTCTAGGCATTTTTACCAGGATGAACACGGACAAAAATGCCGACCATTGGGGGTGTGTGGGTGGCTCAGTCGGTTAAGCTTCCGACTTCAGCTCAGTCATAGTCTCACAGTTTGTGGGTTTGAGCACCGTCATAGGCTCTGTGCTGACATCTCAGAGCCTGGAGCCTGCTTTGGTTGCTGTTTCCTCTTTCTCTTCCCTCTCCTGCTCTCACTGTCTCTCAAAAATAATTAAAATGCTAAAAAATATATATTAAAAAATTGGTGACCATTCTACCGGTTTCAGTGATTCCTCAAACCAAACTTCAGTTTCAAAACAGGACATGCCTTTTACAGCATCCCTACTGTGTGTTAGACACACTACTAAGTGTATTTCCAGTTATACATTTTTTTAAATTTATTTTGAGAGTGAGGTGGGGCAAATAGGGAGACAGAGAATTCCAAGCAGACCCTTGGGATTGTGCTGTCGGCACGGAGCACAGTGCAGGGCTTGAACTCATGGACCACCAGTCACACATTTTATCTGGAGCAACAGTTCTGTGAGGTAGGAGTTGCCTGTGGCTGCTGTAACAAGTCACCACAAACTTGGTGGCTTAAAACACATTTATTCTCTTATTCTCAAAGTCAGAGGTCCAAAACCATTTTCTGCTAGGCTGAAATCAGGAGTTGGCAGGGCTGGGCTCCCTCTAGAAGCTCCATTTCCTTACCTTTTCTAGCTTCTGGTGCCTGCTACACTCCTTGCTTTTGGCCCCATTAATCTGTTTCATGAACACATTCTTTTTAATTATAGTAAAATCTCCTTCTGCCTCTCTCATAGAACACTTGGGATTACTTTTGGGCCCATCAGATAATCCAAAATAATATCTCCATCTTAAGATCCTTAACAATTCCATCTACAAGATCCCTTTTGCCCTTTAAGGTGACATTCTCAGGTTCCGGGGATTAGGACATGGACGTTCTGGGATAAGGGCATTATTTTTCTAAGATGCAGGAAAAACGTTTAGGGAAGTAGTTTGTCCCAAGGTCTTATGATGTTTCAGAATGGCAATTTAAATTCTGGCATGCTCAGGCACCTTGAGTGGCTTGGTCCGTTAAGCATCTAACTTCAGCTCAGGTCATGACTTTGCAGTTCATGGGTTCGAGCACCATGTCAGGCTCTGAGCTGTCAGCACAGACAGCAGGAGCCTGCTTTGGATTCTCTGTCTCCCTCTCTCTCTGCCCCTCTCCTGCTCATGCTTTCTCTCTCTCAAAAATAAGATACCACTCTGAGAAGGAGGGCTTAACCCCCACCCTGACTCACTGAATCTCTCTTTCTTGCATTAATCTAGAGACCTGAATGTACTTTCTAAAAAAAAAAAAAAAAAAAAGGCTATTCTGGCATAAATTTTAGATAGCAAGAAGGAAATCTCAAGAGGTTCAGAAGTTTAGTTCAGAAAAGCAACCAGAAATTCAGATGATTACCTGACACTGAAAGGACTTGTTTGATATGAAAACAGAGCTGTAAATCTCACAAGATTACATGATCTTATAAGAATTTCAAGCCTTCCTGCTATTAATTGGCAATCCCTTTATGAATAGCTTCCCTTAAACACACTGATAATATGCTTCACAGCTTAATATTCAGAGGCCTATGTTTTGGCTAAATGAGCTTCAGAAAAAAAAAGGAAACGTGGTTTAGTTCTACTCTGGTTAAATAATCTGCTTCTGCTGTGCTCTGTCTTCTTATCATCTGTAAAATGGAGGCAACTTGAAAACCACAGTCACAGAAACGACATACAGTTTTATGCACATAGTTGTCTTCATTTGTCTAGAGTACCAGTAACATTTCAACTATTACTCAAAGAGTACACATGCTATTTTGAATCATCTAGGACAAAACTCTGTCAAAATAAAGAAAAGGAAAGGGCCCCGAAATAACTATGATTTTCCCAAGGGGACACAATTACTTTATGGTAGATGTGGGATCAGAAACCTGATAACATCGATCCCACACCACGGTTCTTTATTTGAGTTTTGAATGATATAGAGAAATAAAACTCCTGTGTTATATGTAACCGGTGCAGGACTTGGCAAAATTGGAATTTGAGCACTGCATATTAAGAAGAATCTGGAAAATTCTTTTTTTTTCTTTTTTCAAAAAAAGTTTTTAACAGTTATTCATTTTTGAGAGAGACAGAAAATAAGTCGGGGAAAGCAGAGAGGGAGGGAGACACAGAATCCGAAGCAGGCTCCAGGCTCTGAGCTGTCAGAACAGAGTCTGATGCGGGGCTTGAACCCATGGACCATGAGATCACGACCTGAGCCAAAGTCAGATGCTTAACCCACTGAGCCACCCAAGTGCCCTGAATCTGGAAAATTCTTAAAACTAAGTCAGATATATAGTAGATACATAGAAAACAGTGGTACCTGAAGATGATTCTACAGGAAGAGCAAAAGGAGTAGTTGAAGGTGTGTATGGGCTGCAGTTACAAAAAGGATAGGTGAGTTCTTGTTTCCCGGCACTTTGGAGGTTCCACCCCAAGATATAATACTAAAATAAAATAAACATTTGAATTAGGTCATATTTAATTCTGCATGTTCATGTAAGCCAACAAAATATCCCAGATAACATCTACGTTGTCATTTAGTTTTTATCTTGAGTTTTCATTTCCAAAAGTCTTTCCAAACACAAAACAGAGGATGGAGAAAGGCATATGGGAGGTGGCAGAGATTAAATAAGCCCATTTCACTTACCATGAAAATTAAGATTCAAACAAATTCTTCACAGCTGAAAATGTCCAAACAATTTTCATTTTATGGCAAGGCTTCAGGAAAAATCATGCTGAAGGACTCATAATTGCCCAAAGGCTCCTTGTCTGTTTCAATACATATCACTATATGTTATGGGGCTTTTGAGGGGCAGAGAAACATATCCTGGCTAAACATCTCCATGCCCATAATGCAGATAAGATGGTATCAAACCAACCTGAGGATATTAGAGCCTACTGTTTCCATTACTAATATTAATAGAGGACAAAACTTCATATGCTTTTGCTTGTACAACTTAAGTCAATTCTTCATTAAAACGAATGGCCCATTTTATTGGCCATTTCTGTAGTGTAGGCATCATTGGATGCTGGAAGTATTTTTGTGGGTTTTATTCATGTCATGGGTTTCTAGGGAGGATCTGCTCAAAAATTCTGAGTCTAGCTTGACATTTACAACAAAATTATCATGTAACCTTCAGCAAAGTGAGCTCATCATCATAAAGGAAGGATATTAATACTTTCTATCCCTACTTTGAGGGGCTCTTGTAAAGTATCAAAGTAACAGAGGTGTATATGAATGCACATATTTTCATTGATAGTTGTACATGCTTGAAAATAACTCTACAGAATGTACTATAAAAATCTTGATAATGCACATCTTGAAACTAGTTCCCAGTTCTCCCAATAAAACTACATAAATTAACAAACACCTGCGGAGGCAAGATAGCAGAGAAGTGAGGGCTCCATACTTTTCGCCCACCTGCATCTCTCAAACAAAGAACAGCTAATGCCATAAGACACTGAACCGCAAGAGTCTGGGAGAAAAAGAGACAGAGTCTACTAAGAAGACAGCCTCGTAAGTGCGTGATTGCAAACTGGGGAAGATAAAAATAGGCCAGGACACAGAGGCACAGAGGGGAGGGAGCCCCCTCCGCGAAGAGCTTCAGACAGACAAGGGGAAGAGAAAGGGCAGCTGAAACTGCTCAGAGAACCGTCCCTGGTGAAGAGGAAAACCTTGGCTCCAGAATGGAGAGGGACTCTATCATCCCATCTCTAAATGCCAGGCATTTGGAGAGAGATTCTGTCTCTAGCTGTGGCACTTTCTTTGGGCTGGGTGCCCAGATCCCAGGAGGCACCAGGAGAAAATGCTCCCCTATTCCCCCTACTCGATACCCAACAGGGAAGCAGCCTGGCCTTCGGGATTGCATTTTGGGCAGTATCATTAAAGCACTTGGGGGTGCCTGGGTGGCTCAGTCTTCAGCTCAGGTCATGATCTCATGGCTCGTGAGTTCAAGCCCCGTGTCAGGCTGTGTAATGACGGCTAGCTCAGAGCCTGGAGCCTGTCTTCAGATTCTGTGTCTCCCTCACTCTCTGACCCTACCCTGCTCATGCTGTCTTTCTCTCCCTCTCTCTCAAAAAATAAATAAAACATTAAAAATTAAAAAAAAATAAAGCACTTGGACTAATATCGGGAAACAAAATGGGGCTTGGGACATAGAACACAGCCCAACTTGACTATGGCCAAGGCACAGGGAGATTTGACCCAACAGAGTAATTTGCAATGCTTGGTTTGAGAAAGGACTGGGACGCCACGAGATTTCTCCCAACATCCACAAAGGTGGAGCCTCAGGGAGTGGCCCTTGGGAGTGCAGTGGAAGTGAGACCTGCCTATACCAAACCACGCCCATCCGCCCTGGAGAGATTTTTGTTTTTGTTTTTGTTTTTTGTTGCTGTTTTTTTTTTTTTTTTACCAGAGCCGGGGAAAGGCCAACATTGATGTGCATTGCCGTGATTAACTCAAGGTCAATTCTTGCTATTCACATATATTTTCCTTTGTCTCATTCATATCCCTCCCCTCTGCTGGACTGGGCACTCTGGTCATTGGTTTGCTTAAACAGTCACATTTCATCCATTCTTTTGATGCATATACTACACTTCCATCATTACCTTCCTTTCTCTCTCTCTCTGGAGTGATCAGACTATATAATTTCTTTGGGTAACATTATCTTTGCTTCTTTCTCCTTGCCTCCTACCATAGTCTCCTCCTTTTCTCTTTAAATTAAGTTTTTTGGTCTCTCTGCCTGGTCAATGTTCAATTTTGCTTTCTCCCCACGCAGTCATTTCTTTCTTTGTATATGCTCTTCCATCAGCACTGCTCCCACCCTGCTCTTTATTTCCAGCTGGGTTTCTGGTTTTATGCTTTTAGACTGTGCTTTACCTTTTGTTGTTGTTGTTGTTGTTTTTCCCCTTTCAGTTTGCTTGTTTGTTTGATTTGTCTGTGCATTTGTGTGCTTTTGTTCCCTGTGTGTTTGTCTGTCTGTTTTCCTTTTCAGGGCTACCTCAAGAAACAATCTAAAGTACACATGTTGGTTAGTCCCATTTATCACTATTATTAAGGAAATAAAATATTCAAAGGCACAACAAGAGAGACTAAGGGACACCATTAAAAGAACATGTCCTGAATAGACAGGCCATGGACAGGCAATGAGCCTCCTTTAATATAGCAGAACTCGCAGGTGCAGAGCACAGAACAAGCTTTTAAAACTGACAAGAGACAGAAAGCTAGCAAAATGATGAAACAGAAGAACTCTCCTCTAAAGACATTCCAGGAGGGAATGACAGCTAAAGAATTGTTCAAAACAGATATAAGCAACATAACTGACCAAGAATTTAGAGCAATGGTCATAAAATTAACTGCTGGGCTTGAAAAAGGCATGGACGACACCAGAGAAGCTATTGCTTAGAAGATTATTGACCTCAAAAATAATTGTGATGAATTTAAAAATGCTATAAATGAGGTGCATAATAAAATGGAGGCGGCCACTGCACAGATTGAAGAGGCTGAGAGGAGAATAGATGAACTAGAAGACACATGATAGAAAAAGAGGAAGCCAAGAAAAAGAGAGATCAATTGATCCAGGAACACGAAGGGAGAATCTGAGAACAGAGTGATGCAATCAAATGGAACAATTTCCAAATCATAGGAATTCCATAAGAAGAAGAAGAGAGAAAAAGGGGCTGAAGGAGTACTTGAACAAATTATAGCTGAGAACTTCCCCCATCTGGGGTAGGAAACAGACAATGAAATCCAAGAGGCACAGAGAACTCCCCTCAGACATAATTTGAATCTATCTTCTACACAGCATATCATAGTGAAACTGGCAAAATGTAAGGACAAAGAGGGAATTCTGAAAGCTGCTAGGGATGAAAGGGCCCTAACATACAAAGGGAGACCTATCAGCGTAGTTGCAGACCTATCTACTGAAACCTGGCAGGCCAGAAAGAAATGGCAGGGAATCCTCAATGTGATGAACAGAAGAAATATGCAGCCAAAAATCCTCTATCCAGCAAGGCTTTCATTCAGAATAGATGGAGAGATAAATGTTTTCCCAAAGAAACAAAAATTGAAAGAATTCATCACCACTAAACCAGGCCTACAAGAAGTCCTAACGGGGACTCTGTGAGGGAAATGTTGCAAGGAATACAAGGTACCAGAGACACCAGTGCCAGCATGAATTCTACAGAGAACACAATGACTCTAAACCCGTATTTTTCAATAATAACACTTAATGTAAATAGACTAAATGCTCCAATCAAAAGACATAGGGTATCAGAACGGATAAAAAGCCAAAATCCATCTATTTGCTGTCTACAGGATAGTCATTTGAGAACTTAGGACACCTTCAGATTGAAAGTAAGGTGATGGAGAAATATCTATCATGCTACTGGAAGTCAAAAGAAAGCTGGAGCAGCCATACTTATATCAGACAAACTGGATTTTAAAGTAAAGGCAGTAACAAGGGATGAAGAAGGGCATTATATAATAATTACCAGGTCAATCCGTCAGGAAGAGCTAACAATTATATAAATGTCTACACACCAAAATTGGAAGCACCCAAATACATAAAACAATTAATCACAAACAGAAACAATCTATGGACAAGAATGTGCTAATAGCAGGGGACTTTAATACTCCACTTACAGCAATGGATAGATCAACAAGACAGAAAATCACTAAAAAAATAAATGGACCTGAACGACACATTGGACCAGGTGGATTTGGCAGATATATTTAGAACTCTACATCCTGAGGCCATGGAATTCACATTCTTCTCAAGTGTGCATGGCACATTCTCCAAGACAACCACATACAGGGTCATAAAGCAGCCCTCAATAACTATAAAAGAATTGAGATTATACCATGCACACTTTTAGATCACAATGCTATAAAACTTGAAATCAATCACAGGAAAAAGTTTGGAAAACCTCCAGAAACATGGAGGTTAAAGAACACCCTATTAAAGAACGAATGGGCGAATCAGGCAGTTAGAGAAGAAATTAAAAAATATATGGAAACAAATGAAAATGAAAATACAATAATCCAAACTCTTTGGGAGGCAGCAAAGGAGTCCTAAGAGGAAAGTACATTGCACTCAAGGCCTATTTCAAGAAACTAGAAAACGTGCAAATACAAAATCTAACAGCATACCTAAAAGAACTAGAAGGAGAGCAGCAAGAACACTCCAAACCCAGAAGAAAAAGAGAAAAAATAAAGATCAGGGCAGAAATAAACAATATAGAATAAAAAAAAACAAAAACCCACAACCCAGTTGAACAGATCAATGAAACCAAAGGTTGGGTTTTTGAAAAAATAAACAAAATAGACTAACCTCTAGCCAGGCTTCTCAAAAAGAAAAGAGAAAGCATCCAAATAGACAAAATCATGAATGAAAATGGATTTATTACAACCAATCCCTCAGAAATACAAACAATTATCAGGGAATACTATGAAAAATTATATGCCAACAAAGTGGACAACTTAGAAGAAATGAACAAATTCCTAAACACACACACACACACACTACCAAAATTCAAATGGGAAGAGATAGAAAATCTGAAGAGCCCCATAACTAGTGAAGAAATTGAATCAGTAATCAAAAATCTCCCAACGAATAAGAGCCCTGGACCAGATGGCTTCCCTGAGGAATTCTATCAGACATTTAAATCCGAGTTAATACCCATTCTTCTCAAGCTATTCCAAAAAATAGAAATGGAAGGAAAACATCCAGACTCATTCTATGAAGCCAGCATCACTTTGATTCTCAAGCCAGACAGAGACCCAGCAAAAAAAAGAGAACTATAGGCCAATATCCTTAATGAATACAGATGCGAAAATCCTCAACAAGATACTTGCAAATCGAATTCAACAGCATATAAAAAGAATTATCTGCCATGATCAAGTGGCTTTTATTCCTGGATTACAGGGCTAGTTCAATATTCGAAAATCAATTAATGTGATACATCACATTAACAAAAGAAAAGATAAAAACCGTATGATCCTGTCGATCGATGCAGAAAAAGCTTTTAACAAAACACAGCATCCTTTCTTAATAAAGACCCTCTGGAAAGTCGGGATAGAAGGAACTTACTTAAACACCATAAAAGCCATCTATGAGAAGCCCACAGCTAATATCATCCTCAATGGGGAAAAACTGATAGCTTTCCCCCTGAGATCAGGAACATGACAGGGATGTCCACTCTCACCACTGTTGTTTAACATAGTGCTGGAAGTCTTAGCATCAGCAATCAGACAACAAAAGCAAATAAAAAGCCTCAGAACTGGCAAAGATGAAGTCAAACTTTCACTTTCCAAAGATGACATGATACTCTGCATAGAAAACCCAACAGACTTCAGCAGAAGCCTACAAGAACTGATCCATGATTAACTGATCAGCAAAGTCACAGGGTACAAAATCAATGTACAGAAATTGGTTGCATTTTTATACACCAATAATGAAATAACAGAAAGAGAAATCAAGAAACTGATCCCATTCACAACTGCACCAAAGATGCGAAAGATCTGATGAAAACTATAGAAAACTTATGAAGGAAATTGAAAAAGACACAAAGAAATGGAAAAACATTCCATGCTCATGGATCAGAAGAATAAATATTTTTAAAATGTCATTACTACCCAAAAGAGTCCCAGTCAAAATTGTACCAGCATTCTTCTCAAAGCTAGAAGAAGCTATCCTAAAATTTGTACGGAGCCACAAACGACCCCCGCATAGCCAAAGTAATATTGAAGAAGAAAACTGAAACGGGAGGCATCACCATTTCAGATTTTAGCCTCTACTACAAAGCTGCAGTCATCAAGACAATATGGTGTTGGCACAAAAACAGACACATAGACCAATGGAATAGAATAGAGAACTCAGAATGGGACCCACAAATGTATGGCCAACTAACCTTTGACAAAGCAGGAAAGAATATCCAATGGAAAAAATACAGCCTCTTTAATAGATGGTGCTGGGAGAACTGGACAGCAACATGCAGAAGAATGAACTAGACCACTTTCTCACACCATACACAAAAATAAACTCAAAATGGATGAAGGACCTGAATGTGAGACAGGAAACCATCAAAATCCTAGAGGAGAAAGCAGGAAACACCCTCCTTGACCTCAAGCGTCACAATTTCTTACTTGACACATCCCCAAGGCAAGAGAATCAAGAGCAAAAATTGTTGGGACTTCATCAAGATAAAAAGCTTCTGCACAGCAAAGGAAACAATCAATAAAACTAATAGGCAACTGATGAAATGGAAAAAGATAGTTGCAAATAACATATCGGATAAAGGGCTAGTATCCAAAACCTATAAGGAACTCAGTAAACTCCACACCCAAAAACAAATAATCCAGTGAAGAAATTGGCAGAAGACATGAACAGACACTTCTCCAAAGAGGACATCCAGATGGCCAACAGACACATGAAACAATGATCAATCAGCGTCCCTCATCATCAGGGAAATACAAATCAAAACCACAGTGAGATACCACCTCACACCAGTCAGAGGGGCTAAAATGAACAAATCAGGAGACTCTAGATGCTGGCGAGGATGTGGAGAAATGAGCACCCTCCTACACTGTTGGTGGGAATGTAAACTGGTGAAGCCCCTTGGAAAACAGTGTGGAGGTTCCTCAAAAAATTAACAATGGAACTGCTCTATGACCCAGCAATAGCACCACTAGGAATTTACCCAAGGGATACAGGGGTGCTGATGCATAGGGGCACATGTACCCCAAGGTTTATAGCAGCACTTTCAACGATAGCCAAATCATGGAAAGAGTCTAAATGTCCACCAACTGACGAATGGATCAGGAAGATGTGTTTATCTATACAATGGAATACTACATGGCAATGAGAAAGAATGAAATCTGACCATTTGTAGTAACATGGATGGAGCTCAAGGGTGTTATGCTGAGCAAAATAAGTCAAGCAGAGAAGGACAGATACTGTATTTTTCACTTATAAGTGGAACAGGAGAAACTTAACAGAGGACCATGGGGGAGGAGAAGGGGGAAAAATAGTTGGGGAGAGGGAGGAAGGGAAACCATGAGAGACTCTTGAGTACTGAGAACAAACTGAGGGCTGATGGGGGTGAGGGAGAAGGGAAGGGGGTGATGGGCATGGAGGAGGGCACTTGGGATGAGCCCTGGGTTTATATGGAAACCTGCCACTTTCTGTAAGGGCACATGGGAGAAGAATTAGGCACAAACAAGTCAGCTGTAAAAGAGTAAGGGAGCAGGGGACGACAGCTTAGAATGGCTGTCACCCCGAGCAACTCTGCAGTCCATATTTATTGAGAATATGATAGTTAATCAATGCCAGGATTGGTTTTAGTGATCTGAGTATGACTTCATGAGAAAAATAGAACTTGCTCAGGCAGGTATGTTCTGGTTGAGCAGGCATAATCAAGAAGTTTCATCTGAACAGGTGGTCTCTGAGGAAGTGGAGAAGTCAACATGAAAGAAGCAGGTGGCGTTCCCGGCTCCCCGGCTCCAGTGTCATAAATCAGCCACTTTCCCAGAGAGACATTACAATGTGTATTTTCTCAGAGCTGTATTAATCATATGTTAATCATTATATAGTTTTGTGTACTGTTTTTCTCCATAACTACATTTTATGGGTCACATTGTTCCGAGGGGTCGCCACAGAAACCAACTTTACAATAAACTATAAAAAAGAAAAGAAAATACTGGTGCTAGGTACGCACCACCCTTTAATACACGGTGTCTCTAGGGGTCAGCTTTTCATTTTCCAGTATGTTTGAAGTGTGAGTGGTGTGATGCGCAAATCACAAAATCTGCAGTCAGATGATTTGGGTTCAAGTTTCAGCCTGATCATTACCAGATGTGGGACTGTGGACTGGTTAGGTAACCCTTGAAATTCACTTAGGAGATGGTCCTGATAGCTACCTCACAGACTAGATCTGCAGATTAACTGGGATGTCCATGAAAAACACCCCAGAAACAATAAAGCCATGTGCAAACCTATATTGTTGCTGTCATTACTTCTGTTCTCTGCACTGTGCAGCACAAGATTTAGTGGGAATTCACTGAGCAAGGGAGAGGTCATTGGAAAAAGAGCCCGAAACTCTCCTCACTAGCTCTGGATAAAGTATACTCAGCTCGAGTGGTAAGAGCAGACTCTTACTATAGGGATCATGGAATTTCCTTGGTTCTTATTTGGTGGGAAGTTACACTGGAAATTCCCATGGTTGTCCTGGCATGTCCTGGTGAGCATTCTCACGTGACCCTATGGCTCTCAGAACATAGTAAACAACCAGCATTATACCATCCAAATCAAAAAGTTGACCGAACATGCTTGTAATTGTTTTTAGGGGCACCTGGGTGGCTCAATTGGTTAAGTGTCTAACTTTGGCTCAGGTCACGATCTCGCGGTTTATGGGTTCAAGCCCTACATCGGGATCTCTGATGACAGCTTAGAACCAGGAGCCTGCTTCAGATTCTGTGCCTCCCTCTCCTTCTGCCCCTCCTCCTCTTGCACTCTGTCTCTGCCTCTCTGTCTCTCTCAAAAACAAACATAAAAAAATAATAATAATTGTTTTTGTCCTATCAATGTCCTTGTATATATGTAACAATTCAGTTTTTTGGAAGCCAGTAGAATGCACTAACATTGTTCCATATAGGCTAAGATTATTTCACAAGCAAGGTTAATACTACTTAAAACTGATCTACTAAATTGGGGGGCAAAAAAGGGAAAGGTATGTTTGATTATCCTATCCTTGGCACAACTACTTATTGGGTTCTTTGCAGATAAAGCCCACAAACTCCAGAAATGAAGTCTTTGATCTCATTTTATGGTGTTTAATCAACTTTAATGAGGTGTAATTTATATGAAACAAATAGAAACATTAAAAGTATATATTTTTTAATTTGAGTATGGTTGACACACAATGCTAACATTAATTTTAGGCATGCAACACAGTGGTTCAACAAGTTTATACATTATGCTATGCTCACCTCAAGTGTGGCTACCAACTCTCACCATATAGCGCTATGACAATATCTTTGACTATATTTTTTATGGACTAAAAATATATGGAAACTTGTATCTCCCATTCCTCAACCATGTTGTCCACCCCCCACCCCTCCCCTCTGGTAACCATCAGTTGTTCTCTGCATTTATAGTTTTGATTGTGCTTTTTGTTTATTCATTTTTTTGAGATTCGACATATGAGTTTAATCACATGGTATTTGTCTTTCTCAGTCTGACATATTTCACTCAGCATAATACCCTCTAGGTCCATCCATGTTGCCACAAATGTCACGATCTCATCCTTTTTTATGGCTGCATAATATACCACTATATATAGGTACCACATCTTCCTTGTCCATTTATCTACCGACAGACATTTAAAGTTTTCAGTTTGATGTGTTTTGATAAATTTATACACATGTAATGTAACCCAAACCCAATCAAAATAGAGAATATTTTGTTGTCCCCAAAAATTCCCTCTTGCCCTTTTGTACTCAGCCCTCCCACCCCTCTAACCCCCAGACAGCCTCTACTTTGGTTTCTGCCACCGTAAATGGATATTGTATGTTCTAGAATATCTCATAAATGGAGCCCTATAGTATGTATTCTCATGTATTTAGCTTCTCTTGCTCAGCATGTTTTTAAGATTTGTCCATATTATGTATGTCACTAATTTGTTTCTTTTCAACGTTGAGTAGTTGTATGGAAATTACAATGTATGGAAGCATCGCAATTTGCTTACCCTTTCAGCTGCCAATGGACGTTTGAATTGTTTCCACTTGTGGTGATTACACTTACCCACAAGTCTTCTGTAGACATGTTTTTATTTCCCTGCACCAATACTTAGAGATTGGATTGTTGGGTCATAAGGTATCTGTTTAATTTTATAAGTCACCAAAGTGTTCTCCAAAGTGGTTGTATCATCTTACATTCTCACTAGCGATGCAGGAGAGCTGTTTCTGTTGTTCTATATCCTTATCAACACCTAGAGGGTTTTTTTTTCAGTCTTCTTAAATATTAGTTGCTCTAGTGGGTGTTCAATAGAGTCTCCTTGTGCTTTTGATTTGCATTTCTCTGATGAATAATCATGTTGAGATTTTCTCTCCCTTCTGTGCTTCTTTTGGTCATTCCAATATCTTCTTTGGTAAGGTATCTTCAGGCAACAGATGTGGAGACACCTAGGTGTGGGTGGAGAATGGTACCATTCTTTGAGGTAAAGCAGGTTTGAATTCAAGAGAAAGAGGATAAGAATATGAAAATGAGCACACTTCTGTATATTTCCTGTATAGACTCAAAATCCTCTTATCTAGGTCTTTCATTCTGGGAAATTCGTTCCTCTCTTTTCTACTTATTAAAATTCAGAGCTGGTATAGAGGTCAGGGAGAGTTTACCTAGACCATGAAGTAAGAAAGAAAAAGAGCCAAAAGTTGAAACAACGTTTTCAGTGCTAACATTAATATGTTGGTAGGATTTATTGAATGAGTCGGTAAGTTCTAGGGTCACAAAGAAGACAGACCAATAACTACAATTTAACAAACATTTATTCAGGGCCGACATCATGCATGGTATTGCACTGGAGAGTAACAGATGCAAAGATGAAATTCGACATTACACTTGCCCTCAGTAAATTCAAATCTCCCTGAGATTTAGAATTGAGTCTTGATTGGCCTACACAAGGTAGAACAAATTAAGAAAGTACCACCAAAAAGATTCCAAGTGCTCTGAAACACAAGGATTGACATTCAGGAGAGGGCACTCAAGGGTATTGCAGAAGTCTTAGAGGTGGAAGTGGTAACAGATGGGGACCTTGAGGAAAAGAGTAGCATTTTCAAGAGTAATTGCAATTACTCTGTGTGTGTGTGTGTGTTTTCAGGTAAACTGCCTTCTTTACAGCTGACCATTTGGTTTTGAATGAGAAATTACAATTTATCCTTGGGAAAAGCTCATCATTTGGGTAAATGGCTTTGATTTGACAGATCGGAGAAAAGTGTTAGAAGAATATTTACCCATTAATAAATACTCCTGAGAAAAAGCAAGAAAACATTTAGCTTAAATTATGCACTAACAACTATAAGGGGACACATGTAGTGGAAAGAGTCTAATTTCAGAGCTTACTTAGACTTGGATTAGGCTTTGCTATCTATTTCCTTTGGTCTGGTCATTTCCCCATCTGAACCTCTGTTTCATCAAATGAAAATGGAGGTTATAATAGTTTACAAATGGCATTGATGTAATGACTGAGCAGGAAGGGTTGGTCTCAAACTATGAGCACATGGTACGTGATCCTTAAAGGCAAATTTCTTTCTTCTGTCCTCACCCTTAGGCGAGTCTCATGAGTGCACTTCTACTTCTTATCCTGAAAGATCGTAAATCAAGGCAAACAAAATGCAGATGGACTACAGTGGAGGGAGGGAAAGAAGACAATGTTTAAACAAATCTGGACCTTTGTAAATCATCTAATCTTTGCCAAAGAACATATTCCACTGGGTGGGGAAGGAACGGAGAATAACTGAATGATGTCAACTCTGTTAGCATCTTCTTTGGAAATTTTCCATTTCTTTTACAGATTTTTCAGATTCTGTATCACAACATGTCCCTTTTTATAAATTACATGAAAATTGGGCAAGTTCTGGTACATAATGTGTTCATTCATGGCAGTCATTGCCATCAATTAGTGCTAATATTTCTTGAATATTTACTGTGGCCATGCCATGTACCACATGCTTTACATATATTATCTAATTTATCCTTCACAAAAACTCTATGAGCCAGGTAATACTATCACACCAGTTTTATGACTGAAGCATGTGTGGTACAGTGCAGTTTGAACACCAAGCCATACAGAAAGGAAGAGAGAAATGGAGTCAGTATTTCAGCCTAAGTGAGTTAGACTGTCAAACCCACCTATTCAGTTTTGGTGCTAAGTTGTCACTCATTGCGTGTGCGTACACACACACACACACACACACACACACACACACACACCACATAAGTTTCCTGGCTCCTGCCACCACTTCCTCTACTTTGGCAAAAATTCACTGCAATCTCAGAAAATTAGGGCTTGGCAAAGAAGCATTTGCTCATGTGCGTCAGGCATTATTACACTTCTGTTTGGCCACCGAGCCTTTCCTCACATACCGGGAAGCCAGAGGCAGGGCAGGATGCCATCTGGTCAGGTGAAAATATCACATGATAGTAGACTATTTTACTAGGTCCTGCTAAACCTTTACCTAGTGAGAAAAAATATACTGTATTTGACGGAGTACACTGATAACTTGATTAGCGAATTCCTGGAGAATGAACTTCCCTTACAAGAAATAAGAGTCTGTTGATTTGTTTTTCAAAAGCACACCGCACTTATTCTGCAAAGCACCACTGCCCTGGTGCAACATACCTCAATTAAAAGTTTTTTGTTTTTCCTTGGCCATGGTAAGATTAGTTGGGAGTAATTCTAGGCTGAGCTCTGAATGCAAGAAAGAAGCAAACTGATCTCTCAGACTGGCAGACTGACAGACACATAGGGTACTTTGGTAGGGTGGAGGAAGGGACAGGGTCTGATGTTGTAAGCAGGGAAGCTTCCTGGAGGAGGTGATGCCTGAGCACTCTAAAAGAGGGTCTAAGATCCTAAGCCTAGCTCCACCTCCACAATCCCTGCGGTTTCAGGCTAGTTACTTAACTTCCCTAAACACCAGTTGCCTCACTTGTAACTGAAATGGTAACATTTGGCTCACAGTTTCGTACCCCTGGGTTTTCAGGAAATTGCACTACTCTCTGTCCTTTTCCATGTCTCCTTCTGCTTTATTGTCTGTACTCAAGCGTGGTGGTGGGGCGTTCCCAAAGCTCACCCCGGGGCCTCTTTGAGTTTTGGTTTACACTGTCTCCATCGGTCACCTTGCCTGCAGCCATATCTCATCCAGGCTCCAACTCAGTCTCCTCATGTGTCCATCTCATCTGTACATCTGCACACAGACACTGCCACGGCATTTTAAATTCAGCAAGTGTGCAGCCAAATTTGCTATTCCTTCCCTGAATCCTTCCCTTGACTTTGGAATGGATAGTTCTTGTAAGAAGGGCCCTGGTCTCAGACACACCAAACTTCTGAGTCATCTCAAACGCTTCCTCCGCCTCTTTTTCCTTATCTAATCAGTCACCAAATTCTGTGAGTTCTTCCTTTGAAACTTCTTTGATCAGAACAGACTTGAGCACTTAAATGGCTATAGTAATTGTGTCAGGGGTTTTGTAGAGTAACAAGACCGTTTCCTTATTATAGATTTATTAATTTGAAAATGAAAAAACACTTCTATTCTCCAATATTAACAGCTGAAACTACTGCACAGTTAGTAAAATTGGGTCTTTGCTCCCGGTCACCTTCACTGCGGCATCTTGCATGTGATATCCAACCTATCCTTGGATTTCTCTGCTGAAGATCTTAACAGTCCATCAATGCTTCTGAGTAGCATAAGAAGAAGAATCCTTGTGTTTAAAGCTCTCAGATCTCATGCCAGCCTATCTCTTGACTTCTTCACCCCCTTCCTCCACTGCTTTAGTTCACTTCCCCATGTTCTCCATAACCTTACTATTCTTGGAAGCGACTAACCTTTTCTGGACTGCAAACATGCACTCATACCATTCTTATCATCTTTCATATTTTTTCCCTATTGCACTGATGATATTTATTCATCATATTTAGCTAAATCACTAGACCATTAGCCTCCTCCACCCCAGTGGCCATGACTTCTCCCTTTTTGATCCCACAAAGTCCACTGGCTATGGTATTCTCATAGTCCTCATCACTTAACACCTCCTTCGTAGATTAGAGAGTCTTGAACATAAGTTCTGGCACTTTCTTAATGTGCTTCTGAATACTATGTGCTCCTCAGTGTATTAAAAGTCTTTGATTTAGTCATTGTATGGTTTCTGGGGCAGGGTGAGAGCCATGTTCCATAACTTCTGCCAAAGTCATAGACCTATTTACTATTTTTTAAAATGTTGCTGACCTAGTTACATAAACTTGCCATTTTGGAATTGGAAAGCTCTGTAGAGATTATTTCATTTCAGCTCCATACTCTTTCTAAGCCAAAGTGGGGATGAAGCCTTAAGGAGCAGACTGACTCATTGAGAACACACAACTAGTTTCTGGAGAATCTATTATGAAGACCTGAGTCAACTGTTGACACCAGAAGCAGCTGGATTCCCAAAGCACCTCCCAAAGGTCCTTATTCAGTGCCCTCTCTTTAGAAGAAATCTTTGCCAACTGGTTTCAATAAAAAGAATGTCGTGTGGTAGAGTTGGAGAAGAATAGGTTTTGGAATCAGACAAACTGGATGTAGATTCTAGCCTGGTCACTTATTAGCTGCATGAATTTTGGAAACTTACTTAACTTTTAAGCATCTTTTCCCATATGTAGAATGTGGACAATGATTTCCACTTCTTGAAGTGGTGTTAGTAAAATGGGGTAATGTGTTTGAAGTGTCTGGAATACCTTTCTTTCTTTCTTTCTTTTTTTCCTTTCTCTTTCTTTCTTTCTTTCTTTCTTTCTTTCTTTCTTTCTTTCTTTCTTCATGTTTATTTATCTTTGAGAGAGAGAGAGAAAGAGAGTGCTAGCAAGGAAGGGGCAGAGAGAGAGAGGGAGACACAATCCGGGGCAACTTCCAGGCTCTGAGCTGTCAGCAAAGAGCCCTACGTGAGTCTCAAACCCACAAACTGTGAAATCATGACCTGAGCTGAAGTCAGATGCATAACCAACTGAGCCACGCAGGCATCCCTGAAGCCATTGTTTAAAATAATTCTCATAAATTACCAACTTGCATATTTCATTTTTCTTAATGCAAAGATTTTTATAACATCTTTTTTCTAAATTGAGTAAGTGGATACTGGATTT
This sequence comes from Hyaena hyaena, assembly GCF_003009895.1. Taxonomy (NCBI): domain Eukaryota; kingdom Metazoa; phylum Chordata; class Mammalia; order Carnivora; family Hyaenidae; genus Hyaena; species Hyaena hyaena. The sequence continues at coordinate 5,161,906 of NW_024080675.1, read as the reverse complement.
CTTTCTTTCCCTTTGCCCTCAGAATGTTGAAATTTTTTTTGGGTGGTCACAGTATTACCCAGTTACTTTTGGAAAAGTTCCTTTTTTCCCATTTTTATCCAGAACAGAATATTTTGGAAGATGAATGTAGCTAAACTGGGTGTTAGAGATCTTAAAAAAAAAAAAAAAAAAAAATTTCCACAACCTCCTTGACCTCAACCGCAGCAATTTCTTACTTGACACATCCCAAAGGCAAGGGAATCAAGAGCAAAAATGAACTATTGGGACCTCATCAAGATAAAAAGTTTCTGTACGGCAAAGGAAACAATCAATAAAACTAATAGGCAACTGATGGAATGGGAAAAGATAGTTGCAAATGACATTTCAGATAAAGGGCTAGTATCCAAAATCTATAAGGAACTCACTAAACTCCACACCCGAAAAACAAATAATCCAGAAATGGGTAGAAGACATGAACAGACACTTCTCCAAAGAGGACATACAGATGGCCAACAGACACAAGAAATGATGCTCAATGTCACTCATCATCAGGCAAATACAAATGAAAACCACACTGAGATGCCACCTCACACTGGTATATGAGTGGCTAAAATGAACAAATCAGGAGACTCTAGATGCTGGTGAGGATGTGGAGAAACAAGCACCCTCCTACACTGTTGGTGGGAATGTAAACTGGTGCAACCCCTCTGGAAAACAGTGTGGAGGTTCCTCAAAAAATTAACAATAGAACTTCTCTATGACCTAGCAATCGCACTGCTAGAAATTTACCCAAGGGATATAGGAGTGCTGATGCATAGGGGTACATGTAACCCAATGTTCATAGCAGCACTCTCAACAATAGCCAAATCATGGAAAGAGCCTAAATGTCCATCAACTGACAAATGGATCAGGAAGATGGGTTTATCTATACAATGGAATACTACATGGCAATGAGAAAGGATGAAATCTGACCATTGGTAGCAACATGGATAGGACTTGAGGGTACTATGCTGAGCAAAATAAGTCAAACAGAGGACAGATACCATATGTTTGCACATATAGGTGGATTAGGAGGAATTTAGTGGATGACCATGGGGGAGAGGGAGAAGGCAAGCCATAAGAGACTCTTGAATGCTGAGAAAAAACTGAGGGCTGATGGGGGTGATGGGCATGGAGGAGGGCACTTGTTGGGATGAGCACTGGGTGTTATATAGAAACCAACTTGACAATAAACTATTTAAGAAAAATAAGAAGTAAATAAAACATTCAAAAATAAAAAAACAAACAAAAAAACCCCACTTTCCAGAGCTTATTGTTTTTCTGGATAAAAAGGTATTATATTCACTTAATAAACAGAAAGCTCTAACAGGCCTTGAAGTCTTCTGATAAGCTCTTAAGTAAGTGGCCTTGATGTTTAGTTCTTTTTCATGATGCCTCTTTGCCTTTCATGCCAATTTGCCTATAATGGTAGGACAGAGGGGGATGGTGGGTTAAGGGCACTGGAGACTCTTGGGGGGAATAAACAAAGATCTGTTATCAATTCCAGAACACTGCTGGGGCCTGATACACTTTGTTTTTATATCACATATGGAAGTAAAATCAAGGTGTTTTATGTCAGGGGTTTTAATATCAAATATGAGGGTCATGGTAGATCATTTTAAGTGTCTCTACCGGCTTCTAAACTCTATGATGTTGGGCTTTATTTTTTTAAGTTTATTTATTTTGAGAGACAGACATAGAGCGAGTGAGAGAGAGTGTAGAATCCGGGTGGGGCAGAGAGAGAGGGGGGAACATGCAGAATCTCAAGCAGGCTCTGCACTGTCAGAACAGAGCCCAACTCCAACTCACAAACCAAGAGATCAAGACTGAGTCACCCAGCCGCCCCTAAACTCTAGAATGTTTTAATACTGATAGGTTTCCATGAAAGCCGCTAGGAGTTCCTTTCCTGGAAGGCCCATACAATTGGTTCTAGCACTGGGTGGCACAAGGTTCACCTAGTTTGCTACAGTAATCATGAGTCAGGAAAACTGCTACGGTTTTCCTTCTTACAAATCCCGTACTAACATAAAAAGAGTGATCAAAAGCATGTAGGAACGAATATCATGACAGATATGCCACAAATACTCCCCACAACTGGTCCATGGACCAAGGCATATTTCCAAGTCAAGGATTTCACCCAACAAAGTAAGGTCTTTGAGGGAATAGGAAATCCTAGGGTAGGCCTCTGCGAACCAGATCCAGGTGAATTACTAAAGGAAAATGTTCTTGGGGTTACTCTCCATGAAGACGAGTAACTGGCCTTTCCATCAATGTCCTTTCCTGTTCTGACAGGGACAGAGCTGGGCTGGGGAGGGAGGGTGGGAGTTGGGGAAGTCAGTATTCTGACCAGCACCGTATAGATTTGTGTTTCTCAAACTGCTCCCCGGTGGAATCAACTGGAATGCTTTATTTATTTATTTTTATTTTAAAAATGTTTTTTAAATGCTTATTTATTTTTGAGACAGAGAGAGACAGAGCATTAGCAGAGGAGGGGCAGAGAGAGAGGGAGACACAGAATCCAAACGGGCTCTGTGCTGACACCAGGAACCAGTGAGATCATGACCTCAGCTGAAGTCGACGCCCAACGGACTGAGCCACCCAGGCGCCCCTAGAATGCGTTAAATCATCCGGCTGCACCCTTCCGATCCCCAGAAATCTTAATCTAACTAGTCCGAGGTGTAGCTGGAGCTTCTGGAATTTTTAAAAGCCACCCACGTGATTCTAACGTGTGGCTAGTATCACACTGCACGGGCATATACTTAAAGTCTTCCAACAAACTTTCCTCTTAAAACCACCACCCTATCATTTATTTTTCTGGCGTTTGGTTTTGTTTTGGTATTTTTCTCCCCACCCAACACACACACACCCGCCGGATGGTGAATTTCTCCCAGCAGTCAGACTGAAATAGCCCCAAAGTGGAATTCATGAGCTGTCCTTGGTAAATGAGAAGAACCCTGGCGAGGAAAGTGATTCCCACCCAAGCTTAGTATGAACAACGGTCACTCCTTGCTGTGTTGCTCGACCTGTTTTCTTGGGCCATTTCCCACTTGCAGTTTTCAGATTACAGAGCGTCCTGGGAGATCACACCCCATTTTTTTTTTCCTATTCGTAGTTGGCATGTGACGGCATCTGGCTGAGGGCACCAGGACCCTGGGTGGGCACTCTCTCAGCTTTGAAGAGCTACCTCCGGAATCCTCGGCCCCTTCCGCCCCGCCCCGCAGCACTCAAGATCGCCTACTTTGCTAGAAACCGAATTCAGATTCCCGGGGAACCAATCCCTTGCCACTCGAACCACTCTCCTCTCCGCCGTTCCCCCCAATTTTTTGTTTACTTGGAAGGCAGATGTTTACATTTCCAGATGGGAGCTCTTGGCAGGCCCCACCCTAGCGAAGCGCCCAGCCAGAGAGCCCCTCTCCCGGCCCCTTTTCGGTCTTTCCGAGTCGGGGGTCCCTGGGGGTGGGTGGCGCGAGAGCCCCCGCCCTCGCCCCGCCCCGCCGCGCCCGGCACCTGGCGCTGCAAACTCCCCCCACTCGTCTCTTCGCCCCACACTTTGTGATTCAGAGTCCCAGCCCCGCCCAGGCGCTAATTTAACCCGCAGGGCGGAACCGTCGGTCGCAGCAGCTACTTACCGCTCTTTGCTGGAACGGCTTCGACTCACTCCGGGTCCCTGTGCCCGCGCGCGCCATGGGGCCCGCGCGGCGGAGCGTCCCCGTAGCGCTGCGCCTCCTTGGCGGGCTGACCGTGCGGTTGCTGCTGCTGCTGCTGCTGTGCCCACCCGCCGCGCAGGGTGAGCGGGGACCGGGGGGGGGGCAGCCCCCGCCCTGGGTGAACCCTTGGTCTGGGTGGGAGGGGCGGGATCCGTCTCCGCGAAGACCGGGAAATCGGGAACCCGGGGGAGGTGAGGAATGTGGGCAAGGGTAATTGTTCCTGTAATCCTCTACCCTGGAGGCTCAGAGCTCCGACGAGCACGACCTCTTGGGGACAGGGAGAGATCTCCGCTGCCAACCTGCAGTTTTGGGGTATTGCTGTGGCGGACCCCAGCTCCTATGGTTTTAGGATTGAGGCGCGGACTGTCGAGGAAGCGCGGGCTGAGTTTGCGGAGCGGCCAAAGGCGGGGACCCCAAAGGGCAGGGCTCAAAGAGTCAGTGTTCAGCCCCCCAACATCTCTTTAAGGATGGGAGGCCAAAGAGTCGACCACTCTCCCCTCTTAAATAGTTGTGTGCACAGCTTAGCACGTCTTCTCTTACAGTAGTAACGCTCCGAGGGGGCGTCTGTCTTTATTGTGCGCTTAGCAACTGTATCTACACGTGTTCTAAGCCACTTTAAAAACAAAATAATGAAGGGAGGGCGTTGATTCCTTATTTTAGCACTGAATTAATTGACCAGACAGGCAGCCTAGCAAGTTCCTGGTATGTCAGTTCAGCGCTGGATGGAAATGTTACATGTGCTTCAAAAGCCATTGCTGGTTCCCTTACTCCTCTTGGAAAAGGGATGTTGCTGTGAATTGAAAACTATTATTTCCTTTGGTGCTTTTTTTTTCCCCTCTCTAGGTGACTGCAGCTTGCCCCCAGATGTACCTAATGCCCACCCAATTTTGAGTAATGGTGTTAAGAATTTTCCTGAAGGAAGCACAGTAACATACAAATGTAACAAAGGCTTTGTAAAAGTTCCTGGCAAGACAGACTCAGTGGTCTGTCTCAGTAACAATCAATGGTCAGAGATGGCAGAATTTTGTAACCGTAAGTTCTTAATTTTTATCTATATATATGAGTTATGGGAATGGAATGTACCTTGTTAGTTTAATTTTATTCCTCTTCAGAGTGACTGGTAATTGATAGTTTTCAAGCATTATTAAGCCCTAAGGCATACCTGGCACTTTACCCTGTGGCTAATTGCCTGACATTACTTCCCAGAATAGGTCCTGATCCTTCATTAACAGGTTTGGGTTTTCTGTTGTTGTTTGGTTTGTTTGGTTTTTGTTTCTGTTGCTGTTGTTTTCCCCTAACGCTGTACCTCCTGAAATAATAGAGAAAATAAACAATAGGTGCAATTTAGGAAGTCAATGATATATGTTTGGGAACCACCCTGAGACACATAACATAGGTCTGTTTTCTTAAATTTCATTTTGCAAGGTAGGACTTAGCAAATACAACTCTGTGGTAGTGTTTTTAAAAGTTCTTTATTTTTGCCTCCAAATCTATCGTTAGAGGCATAGTCCTGCATTAGCTTTGACATATACAAGTAAAGATAAAGATAAGGCTTGGTTCCTACCTTTGGACAACCTGCAGTAATAGAAGGTACATAAATACAGAAACTGCCACAAGTATTTTTTGAAACCAGGTATGAAATCAACTTTCACTTTTTGTTTTTAATGTATCCATGATTTCAGAAGGCAATGTGTTGAAGAATGTGATGTGAGACTTTAAGCATGTATCCAGTTTTAGAGTTTATAACTCTTCTACATATAATACTCCACGGACTCCTCCAGACAACCTCTTGAGTCAAGTAGGAACTCTGACTCCCATTTTACAGTGGCGAAACAATCCCCCAGAAGTTAAATAACTTCTTGAGATCAACAGTTCTTATGCACAAGAGCCAGCGTCCAAACTTGAGTCTTTGGATTAGAAATCAATGTCCCTTCCACGATCCCGTACTTCTCCAAATTCACAATTGCCCAGACAGACATTTACAGTTAACACTTTGATGTACACTGTTGGCTCATCTGATCTTTGGCCTCCTGGGTTGTTAGGATGAAATGAGTTCTATGTTTAAAACTTTAGAAGTAGTCAGTAAATACTATCTATTATTGTCACTATTATTGTTGCTGCCCAGGACATTGGCCCAAGGGTCTGGAAATACTGGTTCTCATCTCATCCCTGTCCTCCACAGGGCAAGTAAGCGTCAGTGCCAGAACTGTGCCAGCAACTTAAATGGGTTCTATTTCCTGAATTGTGGGCACAGTGATATCTACATACCAAATTTACTTCATAGGCCTCTAATAATTAGGAAATTAAAATATATGTGTGAATATGCTAGATATGCTGTGTCATAGTCATTAATATGGTAAATACCAAATATGTACAAAGAAGTACGAAAAAGAAGTGATGTAAAGGATCAAATAATTCTGGATAATTAAACATAGATTATAAAACAAAGTGATGCTACTTATGTTGTTGACTTTGTTAATACTTTCAGGTAGCTGTGATGTTCCACCCATACTACGTTTTGCATTGCTCAAGAAGTCTTTTAGCATACAGAATTATTTCCCAGAAGGTTTCACTGTGGAATACGAGTGTCGTCAGGGCTACAGAAGGGACCATACTCTCTCAGGGAAACTAACTTGCCTTCAGAATTTTACATGGTCCAAATCAGAAGAGTTTTGTAAAAGTGAGTATAATTTTACAGAGTATTCTCAATCACATGGTATTTTGGAAAATAGTATTCCTTCCTTCATGCTGGAAGTCTATGTGTGCATGTCATGATTTAAAATTTCTGAAAAGAACCACTCATTTTATTTGAAACTAGGGTAACTAAATACTTGTGAGATAGGAATATTAATTAAGTCATAGATTTCACTTTTCATTAGTTTAAGGCTACCTCAGATGTAATAAGCGTATATTCTAAATATATTCTGTTATTTGAAACTTACCAAAGGAAAGCAGGATATTAAAAGTCTAAGGATAAGAGGTGACAATGAATTTGCATAGATGTGCCTGATAATATAATGAAAAAAATAAATTTGTGCTCTCTTCTAGAAAAATCCTGTGCTACTCCTGGAAACATAGAATATGGTCATGTCAGTATAACAACTGACATATTATATGGTGCATCTATTTTCTTCTCATGTAACACGGGGTAAGTTTTGGCATACTGTGTATTTATACTCTATATTTAATAAATGTGAAATAAATTAGGATTGAAGATGCAAGTGTTTAGATTTGTGGCCAGGGTTTACAAGCTAGTCTCCATAAAACAAGTCCTCTGCTCAGAGATCTTTTATCATGAGCACATCTCAGCTACATGTAATAAAATGGGGCAAGAAAGGACAATTTCTCATAACATCAGATTCCCTCAATTGCTAGATTTCAGTACATATATGATTCACTATAAAATTTTAAATGTGATTAGTGAAGGAAGAAACTTAAAATGTGTTGGCACTTGCAGAAATTAAATCCTTTATGGTTCAAGTGAAACCAATCCTTAATTTACCTAAACTTACCATATTTTCTTCTATATGCAGATGACCTGTTAGAAAGTATTATGTGTCAAAGACACTTATTCCTGATGTGAAAATATCATTCTGACCTGAGGTGTTTTCTAAGTCCCATATGTGTGGAAAAGGAACTCACTCACTGAGTATCATCAGAGTCTCAGACCCTGCTGGAAACTTTATGTTCATTTTTTCATTAAATATCTGCACATTGAATTATGATATTTTACTCCATATGTGTGTGTCCCTGCTCTTTATAAAATAAAAATACCAGTATCACTTGTCTCCTGTAGGAAACAGACATGTTTGGATCATTAGTATGATTCATATCAAATCTGCAGAGTGCTTTGAACCCTTAAAATATGTTCTGTTGTTCTATGAATCCTGTATTGATCTTTTAGAACTCAGAAATATAAAATAGCCAAGCACCTGTATCGCTGTAAAGTGTTTCAAAACACTTTCATGTTTTCCTCACAGGGACCCCACCCAAATAAAAAATGTTTTGCATGTCTTATATCTTCTTACTCTTTGGATATCACCTTTTTAAAAGTAATTTTTTTCTTTTCCTTTAAAGAAACTTTAATCATCTATTGTCTTGTCTCCATCTACTGGTATAGTAAATATTTTAAGATGATATTCTGGAGAATTTAAGGGAAGTCAGTCACGTGTGGATGAGACCTAACGTTTTTCTCCCTTCACTGTTTTAGGTATAGGTTAGTAGGTGCAGATTCTAGTTTCTGTTACCTTTCGCCAAACGGGACTATGGAGTGGTCTAATCCATTGCCAAAATGTGAAGGTAAGACTGAAAAAAACCTCAATGCTCTGGTAGTAAGGCTGAATAATCAATGGTAAATTGCTTTCTCTCTTATTTTTTTTAAGTTTACTTATTTATTTTTGAGAGAGACAAAGACAGCACAAGTGGTGGGGGTGGGGCAGGCAGAGAGAGAGCGGGAGAGAGTGAATTCCAAGCAGCTCCACGTGGTTAGCACAGAGCCCCATGAGGAGCTAGAATGCAACAAAACCAGGAGATCAAGACCTGAGCCGAAACCAAGAGTTGGATGCTTAACTGACTGAGCCACCCATGTGCCCCTACATTACTTTCTCCCATTAAGAATTATCCACAGTGTGTATTTATAGTACCCTCACTTTCCAATGTAAGAATGTCTTAGCTACTTCATTAGTAATGTTTCTTACTCTATTAGTTATGGAGGTAAAGGATCAAAAACCCAACAAACTCCAAAACAAACATACACACACACAAAAGCCAACAAACTGAGATGTGTATTGTGCTCAGTCGTTCATCATCCTGCCTTTCCTTCTAAACATCAAGCAAAATGGATACAGTTTTTCTTCCCCCACAATTTTTAATTTGATAGATTAAAGTACTTTTGATCAGAGAGTCTATATGATCTCACCCTACTTCCCAAAAAAGTGGCAAGAGAAGACATTTAATCCAGACTTCTGGACTTCAAATCCATTATTTTTCTAAAACAAGTGCTGCCTCGCTGCCTCTTTTGGGATTCTGAGCTGAGCTAATTATGAGTAAATGTTTCAAAGTGTGATTTATTTTTCATCATTAGGGAAATAAGGTTATACAATATAGAAAAAAATATTATTTCTTCCCTTGAGAATCTTATCTTCTAAAGAGGAGATAGGGCATAGAAATAATATCATAAATACATATATCAAGTCAAATTTATGTCCACCAGATACATAAGTCTCCTGAAAATTGAGAGGGGTAAAATATATCCAACATATTTCTTTTTTCTTCTTAAGGAAAATGCAGCATTTAAAAATGTAGACTTTAGGGGTACCTGGGTGAATGCAGTTGGTTGAGTGTCCAGCTCTTGACTTCAGCTCAGGTCATGATCTCACAGTTCATGAGATCGAGCCCCGCATCGGACTGCGTGCTGACATTGCAGAGCCTGCTTAGGATTCTCTCTCTGCCTCTCTCTCTGCCTTTCTCTGTCTCTGTCTCCCTCTCTCTCTCCCTCTCTTTCAAAAGTAAATAAACATTTTTTAACAAACTTTAAAAATGTAGGCTTTATTTCTCCCATCTTTGCTAACATCATTGCTAAGTTCAAGTTCTTGGTGTTATTGGGAACAGGAAACTGGAGTAGAATTAGTGTAATTTGTCAGGCATATATGGATTGGCACACTGTGGTAGGGAATGTGTGGGATCAGTTGATATGAAGACAAATAAAACGAAGCCTTGCCAACCAAGAGCTTACAGGAGAAAGTCGGCCACACCCACACCCTTACCCGGCATACCACCTTGTGCTCACTCCACCCTCATATGACTGCTACATCTTTTTCTTGTGGTTATCCCTTTGACATTTTTAGTGTAACTAAAAATCTTTCCCATTTCCACCATCCAGCAAGGGGTGTTGTAAATGATACTTAAGTAAGTTTGAACAGCAAAGAGGAACTAGACTGTATTTTTTCCTGACACAGACAACTTGTCCAGGAGACTGGACAAGCAGTCTCCCATTCTGAGGCCATTATCTTCCCAAGCAAGTCCCGTCAGGAACTTCACAGACCTGTGGACACCAAGCACATAATCCAGCACAAAAGAGCCTCTACACTGCAAACACACTTTCTCTTCACGCCTAGCCGTGGCTGGGCCACGGTCCTACTCCCTGTCTGGTAACTTGAACTCCATTTTCCTCTTTGCCTGAGCTTCCTACTTTCCTCTTTGATTCTGTTATCCATTTCTCAACTCAGCAACCATTGACAACTGTGTCCTTCAAAAAGGAGCCCTTCTTCCTAAACAACCTGTGTCTTCAACGATCCCTACAATGCCCAGTTCTTTTAGCTCCAGCTTTGATTTTCCACACAACTTAATTTTTCTGTTTTGATAATGCCACAGGATGAAGTGGAAAGTATACATTCTAAAACAGTGAGCTGTCTCACCTCAAGTACACAGCTGTGGCCTCTTGACACACAACAGTGCTTTAATGTCTGTGTGTAGATTCGGGAAAGAAAGCAAAGGGATATGTTCAAGATTTGTCTTTGGTTATACAGCAAACATGAGTAGTGCTTGGTCCTTTCTGAATGAAGCCTCAGTGTCAGAAGGATCTGTTTTCCTACCTTTCTCCCAATGTTTTCTTTTTCAGAAGTACCTTTAATGAACTGCTATCCCCTGCGAGCCTGGAATCAATCCCTGCTATATAATATCTGCCATCCCAGACCCATCCCAATATCTTCACCTCCCACTTCTAATCACGAAACTGTGTTGCTTTATCTCCTTAATATACTTCCAAGCCTGTGTTTAACCCTCCATCTGTATGACTTACATACAGTTGATCATCCTTCATATGGGCTCTTGCAGTAAGGGCCACTCCTAACATTTTCAAGGGCCCAGAGCAAATGTAAATGGAGGTTCATGACCTAAGACCCAACCTTTCTCAAATAGGTATCCCCTTCTGTCACTGTGAGAAGTCTCTGACGCGTGTCAGTGGACAACTCGGCCCACACACCCAAGTCACGTACCCTGTGACCTTTTTTCCCCCCTCCACTGCACTTTGGGCTACAGATGTACACATCAGCAGTATGGACCATCCTCCGCAGTCGGGACCCTGTGATTGCTCCCACAGCACATACGCTAAAATTGGGACGATATGGAGAAGGTTGGCATGGCCCTTGCTCAAGGAGGACACACAAATTTGTGAAGTGTTACATATTAAAAAAGAAGAAGAAGAAGAATACGGACCAGTGGAAGGGACCCTTTCAGGCCTTGCAGGGAGTGCTAAAACAGGGAATTCTGGGCCAGTTGCTAAAGCATGGTTTACAGTGGGAGTGGAGGAGGAGCTCTCAGTGAGCTTATCTTCTGGGGCCTGCAGATGTCCCACGTGATAGGGCGAGGCACAGTCAGAGCAGAGCCACGGCATGCTGGTTTCATGTATGGGAGCTAGGGGCGTCAGGGTGGCTCACTTCGTTCAGCATCCGGCTTCGGCTCAGGTCATGATCTCACGGTTTGTGAGCTTGAGCCCTGCATCTGTGCTGTCGGTGCAGGGCCTGCCTAGGATTCTCTCTCTCCCTCTCTCTCTGCCCCTCCCCACCCCATCTATCTCAAAATAAATAAAACTTAAAAAAAATAAAGTGTGCAAGCTAGGGCAGGAGTCCCACTTGCCTGAGCTCAAAGGTGACATTGAGTGCAACGGCCCCGTCCTCTATTCTTATAATATTTCATCCATACTCTACCCAGAGTGATGCCTCTGAAGCACAAATGTGTCTCATCTCTTCCTTCTTAAAGCTGATCCATGTCTTTTCATCGTTTACAAAATCCAGACTCCTTAGTAAAGCATACAAGGCTAGCCATGGTCTGCCTACTTCTTGCCCTCATACTTCATGCTTTACCCACACTCGCTGCCCTACAGCTTTCCTTCTGCGACAGCCTCAGCCTGGAATGTCCTTTGGCCCCTCCATTTGCTGGGCTTTTCTTTTCCTTTCTTTCTTTCTTTCTTTTTTTCTTTCTTATTAAGAGTTTGCTCTGACAGTCCTTCTAGAAGTTTCCCCTGACCTTCCAGCTGATTAACTGTCCTTTTTCTCTTTCCACACCACGGAACGCACTTCTACGATAAGCCTGACTATCTTGTGTTAAAATTAGAACCTTCTGTGTTTAATTAAAAATTAAATTAAAATCTTTTTTTTGTCACTCTGTTTTAAGACGTAGGACTTCATATCTTATTTTGTTTTGCAATTCTGTTTCTAGAACAATGACTGGTACACGTTAGGGGCTCAGAAAATATGTGCACTGTACTGATGGTGACATGTGTCATCACCCATGTGACATGTGACACACCCAAGCTCAGTGTCAGGCAGATTAACTTGCCCTTGCTCCTTGCTTTAATCAATGGCCTAAAAGTAATTTATAAATTTTCTAGTATTCTCTGGTTACTTAAGGCCGCTTGATGTAACATAATTTGATGTATACAGGTGATCACATTGCTTTCCTGCTTCAAGGCAAAAAAAAAAAAAAAAAAAAAAAATCAAACGAAAAAACCAAAACCCAATGTCATGGCTCTAGAGAATGTGAAACTATTGTATTATTTTCATTAATGAGGGCAACTTCTAGGAAGAGCCTCCTTTTAGAGTATAACAGAGAGATTCTGCTTGTATTTGTTAGACATATTCTACTCAATAAATTTACTTGAAGTAAAAGGCTGTGAGTCAATACATGCTTAAAAAAATTATCCTAAAAGCTAAAATGTACTCCTGATATTTAAGGTATTTTGCTCTGTCAGAATGATCTATTCCTCTTTCCCAAGTATGCCAATAGACTTCATTTAAAAATTTTTCTATTAAAATTTTTTCAAAGGATTATTACTTTTTCAAGGCAACAGAATATGAGTGAGGGAAGGGCAAAGAGAGAAGGATACACAAATCAGCGGTCAGCACAGAGCCCGACGCGGGGCTCGAACTCACGGACCTTGAGATCATGACCTGAACTTAAGTCGGATGCTTAATGAACTGAGCCATCCAGGCGCCCTGCCACTTGACTTCTAAGCTCCTTTCATTTAGCATCATTTCCTCTGGAATGAAGAGCGCTGGCCACTTCTCTGCTGTCTTTGCAGAAGGGCACATCTCAGTATTAAATTCAAGTTCCATTTTCTCCTTAAAATCTCAGCCCTGCTTTCACTACTGAACTCTGGCAGTATTAGTTTTTCTAGCACAATTGGACATGTAATATGTGCAGACTTTATTGTAATTTTTGCTTTACGTATATGTTCTAATTTATTTCTTTTTTAAATTTATTTTGAGAGACAGAGAGAGCGAGCGAGTAGGGGTTGAGGCAGAGAGAGAGACAGAGAGGAGAGAGGAAGAGAATCCTGAGCAGGCTCCATGCTATCAGAGCAGAGCCTAACCCAAGGCCAGATCCTAAGGACCACGAGATCATGACCTGAGCGAAGATCAGGAGTCAATCACTTAAATGACTAAGCCAACCAGGCACCCCAGTCCTAAATCTTTCTTCTATAAATTGGTGTCAAAGTTAGCATTCATGTTTTGCAGTATTTGCATCCAAAGCCCCAATATATTATTCATTACTTAATAGGTATTCACAAGCATCCCTTGCTGATAATGCTACATTTAAAAAATGGTAGATTTTTTATTTTTTTTTTAAATAACGTAATTTAACAGAATTTAATCTTGTGTAAAAATACCTTAGCAGTTTTATTAACTTAAAATATGTCGGCATTTTTTAAAGAAATTTCTTGTCCAGAACCACAAGGAATTAGGAATGGAAGCATTCAAAATCCACAGAAAACCTACGTAAATCAACAGTCTGTAACCTATCAATGTAATGAAGGCTTTACCCTGACCGGAGAGCACTCTATTTACTGTACTGTTAAAAATGACCGAGGAGAATGGAGCGGCCCGCCCCCTGAATGCAAAGGTAATCAGCCTTCATAGTTATGTTCTTGTCTTATTTTTACCCTGAAGGCTCTATGTGGGCTACAGAGATTCCATGAACTCCCTGAGAAATGAATGTAAAAATGTTGTCCATTTTTCTGGGGGCACAGTTTTTCCTAAGATTCTCAGAAGGGTCGATGTCTTCCCAGAAAGGAAGAAGCACTGATATGGAGAACATGTGGTAATGTATAAATACATACAGACACACACACATGGCATATACAAAAACACACGCCTGTGCACACACATATCATAATGTCTCATGCTTTTAGTGAATTAGCTTTGGTCTTTCTTACCGTATTCCTTTCAATGAGTTAATATTAATACAATGGGTGTATAGGGTGGTTTATTTTATTCAGTTAGGAGGGAAACTTAGATTAAACTGAGGGATCTAGATAGTGGCCCCAGGAGGTGGTGTTTGTTTGGGCAATGTGGTGTTTGAATGCCAGTATAACTCAAGCAAATGCTACTTTTATAATTATACTCGGAATTGCCTTGGCATGAATTTCTAAATAACAGTGTTCATGAAAAGTAGGTTTTTGTTATGAAGGGTGTACATAAACAGTGCAGTAATATTAAAACCATGCAGACTCGTATAAAATGAGACGTAAACTCTCAGAAGTGAGCACCGTTCACAAAGCTTTGCGTTTGTTTCTAGTAAATAAACACACACACACATATATTTATTTCTTCAATCATAGCTTGTTGTATGGATGTATCATTTAACCTGTTGAGGGGAATTCAGTTTTTGATCCTAGTTTGCTTTTTGAATTATTATGACCAAAGATGCTACATGGAATACTGTACACCTGGAATTGCATGTGTGTGCAAGTACATTTTGTACAGTAAAGTCCTTGCAGTGCAATTACTGGAACAAGGTCATATGCATTTAAAGTTTTGATAGACGGTACCAACACTGTTTCCGAAGAAACTCTAGCGATTTACTCTCCCAGGGATATCTCATCATTGTGCTGCTTCCCTGCACAGTTAATGATACTGGTTATTGGGATGTGGAGATGTGATCATATAAGCGGGGAACATTTCATTTTATTATTTGAATTAATTTAATGATGGATGAGATTTCATATGTGCTTCTTTTTCTTAATCTGCTGATTTGATGTACTTCATCTTTATTTTCCCATTTTATTGAATCATCAGTTATTTAGAGCTTACAGCTCTAGGGTAGTGCCCAAGTAGGCATGGTAGTCTAATGTTTTCATTACAATAACTGCAATATCTGGATCAATTTCTTAAGTCACATTTTAAAAATTTATTTATTAATATTAATTTTTTGAGAGAGACAGAGAGAGAAAGAGAGCAGGGGAGGGGCAGAGAGAGAGAGGAGGAAAGAGAATCCCCAGCAGGTTCCACACTGTAAGCACAGAGCCCGATGTGGGGCTCCAACTCATGAACCATGCGATCATGACATGAGATGAAATTCAAGAGTTGGCCACTTAATGATTGAGCCACCTAGGCACCCCTTTTAAGGTCTTAGTTTTAAAGGTGTAAGTTTCAAGTCGTGGGAACAGGCAGGACTGCATGTACTAGAACTATTGGGGGTGGAGAGTGAAGGCAGCCATTCTGAGGTACACTTGAGCTGGAGATCCGTGGCAACTCACATAAAAGACCACTGCCAGGAAAGAGAGAGACGGGCAAAGCTTTTATTCATTTTTAATTATTTTTTAATGTTTACTTATTTGTGTGTGAGAGAGAGAAAGAGAGAGACAGAGAGAGAGAGACAGAGCATGAGCAGAGAGAGAGGGAGACACAGAACCTGAAGCAGGCTCCAGGCTCTGAGCTGTCAGCACACAGTTGGATGCGGGGCTCAACCCATGGATAGTTAGATCATGACCTGAGCTGAAGTCAGACGTTTAACTTACTGAGCCACCCAGGCGCCCCTGTACTACGTGTTTAGATTTGCGATTCTCATAAGATCATAATGGAAGTTGCACTTCAGATATTGGTTACCTGACCTGAAATCTAAGGAGGAACTAAATTGAATATATGTAAAATTGATAGCCAGCACGAGAGAAAATAGAGTAATTTTATCCAGATTGACTTTATTACTTTAAAAAAGAAGTAAAATAAAACAAGTTCCCAAGGTCACTAACATGCCAGAAAGCATTGGGAAAAGGAACTGTGTTGCCATTATCTCTCTGTCCAGTGTTGTTCTTTGGTTTTGGCATAAGCAAAGGAAGACATTTAGTGAGAGAAAACATCTTAATTTGGGGTGTGTCACAGACAGAGATTATTACCAACTTTGACTTTGGCTTCCTTTCGTTACACAGAAAGCAGTTTACAAACCTCAGTACTACTTTGGTGCATATATAAATTGGTATCATTTATATCAGAGCAAAAATAAGGGGGCATTTCAGATCTTTGGGAAATTCACAATAAGACTTGGTTTCCTAAAAGTCAAATTTAGGTGTTTGTTAGAGAGAAAGGGAGAAGTCACAGAGCAAAAAGTAGTTTCCTCAGTCTTAACTTCACAGCATTATTTAGCTAATATTTTTTAATAAGTTTCTTCTGCAGAAAATTCCCAGATTTCTAAGGACATATCAAGAGTTCAGAAACCCACAATGGCAAATGTTCCAGGTACAAAAGTCCCATCAACTCCTCATAAACCCACCATAGTGAATGTTCCAGGTACTGAAGCTGCATCAACTCCTCATAAACTCACCACCATAAATGTTCCAGGTACCAAAGTCCCATCAGCTCCTCAGAAACCCACCACCATAAATGCTCCAGCTACAAAGGCCCCGTCAACTCCTCAGAAATCCAACACAGTAAATGTCTCAGCTGCAGAAGTCCTTTCAACTCCTCAGAAATACAACACACCAAATGTTTTAGCTACAAAATCTCCCTCAACTCCTCAGAAACTTGACACAATAAATTCTTCAGCTACAGAAACCCTATCAACTACTCAGAAACCCAACACAATAAATATTTCAGCTACAAAGATCCCATCAATTCCTCAGAAACCTGACACAATTAATTCTTCAGCTACAGAAATCCTACCAACTACTCAAAAACCCAAGAGAGTCAATGTTTCAGCTACAAAGGCCCCATCAACTCCTCAGAAACCCGACACAGTAAGTTCTTCAGCTACAGAAGCCCTACCAACTCCTCAGAAACCCAACACAATAAATATTTCAGCTACAAAGGTCCCATCAATTCCTCAGAAACCTGACACAATTAATTCTTCAGCTACAGAAATCCTACCAACTCCTCAGAAACCCAACACAATAAATATTTCAGCTACAAAGGTCCCATCAATTCCTCAGAAACCTGACACAATTAATTCTTCAGCTACAGAAGCCCTACCAACTCCCCAGAAACCCAACACAATAAATATTTCAGCTACAAAGATCCCATCAATTCCTCAGAAACCTGACACAATTAATTCTTCAGCTACAGAAATCCTACCAACTACTCAAAAACCCAACATAGGCAATGTTGCAGCTACAAAGTCCCCATCAACTCCTCAGAAACCCGACACAGTAAGTTCTTCAGCTACTAAAACTCTCCCAATTCCTCAGAAACTTACCACTGTAAATGTTCCAGGTACAGAAGTCCTGCCAACTCCTCAGAACCCCACCAAAGTAAACTCTTCAACTACAAAGTCCCAATCAACTCCTCAGAAACTCACCACAGCAAATGATTCAGCCACAGCCAAAAAATTCCCCATATCAAGTGCTCTATCTACAGAGACCCCACCAGCAGCCCAGAACCCCATCATGGCAAATGCATCTGCTACACAGGCCATACCAGCAACCCATAGATCCACCACAGCAAGAACTTCAAAGAATGTTCCAGCAATACAAAAGTTTACTACTGTACATGCCCCAGTGACTAAGGGTTTCCATGCAACAAAAAGATTGACCTCTGCTCATATTACAGCAAAACAGAGTTCAGCTGTTGCTCCCAGGACAACCACGCACGTTCACGCAACAAGCCCACAAAAAGAAAGAGGAACTGCTTCTTCAGGTTAGTTGACACTGTTTGGGTTTTCCTGAGTATGGATCTCATGTGCTATGGTAGAAAGAGTTGTTCATGCTAATGCTCTTGACTTTCTTCAGAGGCAGACATGGAGGATGCTAGGGCAAATTGTTGAAAAAGAAACATTTTACAATAACATAGAAAAATATGTGGCTTCATAAAAACAATGCTAAATGAAGGTTGGTGAAGAAATTCTGTTTTCTATATTAGCTTTAGGGAGTCATTGACTTCTTCAAGACCCTTCTGAGAACCAAATATGTACCATCCTTAAGGCTGATTTCTGGGTCTGGTTTATTGATAGATATCCATTTCTTATGGGTCTCCAGATTCCCTAGAATTGCTAAGTTGATAATGAATCTCAACAGTGTCTTCTAAGTAAGTGAAAACACAGAATTCTTGGGAATAGTTTATATTAACACAAGACTCTTTAAATGACAGCTTTTATAAACGTGGAATAAAATACGCTGTAGACTTCAGAAATACCTGTTGAGTGAACCAGTGAAACCCTTTTTACTAGTTACTGCTTCAGGCCACCAGGATGGCCTTTTGTCTCATAACTTGTGTAATGTATAGCCCAAATTTTTGTTCTCGTTCCCTATGAGAGATACCTATTTTTGTTTTCAGTTCCTTGGAAAATCTCAATAGAATTATGAGCCAGGAGAATTATTTTAATTGTTTTAAATTTATGATTGAAGTCAACACACACACACACACACACACACACACACACACACTGCATAAAATATCCATGTATGGCTCAATAACTTTTCTAAAGCAAATATTTGTGTAACTACCACAAATGTCAAGAAATAAAATCTTAGAAGCCCCTCAGATTTACCCCCTCACTTTCCAGATGTTCTGTCTATCCTGACTTCATCCACTGACTTATCCAGCCAGTAGGCCCCTGGTATTCTGCCCTCTATATACCACATGGCCCAGGGATTTCCCTCATTGCAAATATGCAAACCTCATTCCAGGCAGCTCTCTCTCTTTTGTTTTTGACCAGTTTCTGGCTGTCTTCCTGTGCCCCCACGGTGCCTCCAAGTCACTGATATTACTGTTTTTCCATATTTTGTCCAGATTTTATAACCGCTATGATGAAGTCTATTTTGCCATCACCCAGATAATTTTTAAGAGCTTAAAACTTTACAGATACCATTATTGAAATTTCCTTTGTATATTTCTGGATTC
Source organism: Hyaena hyaena (assembly GCF_003009895.1). NCBI lineage: Eukaryota > Metazoa > Chordata > Mammalia > Carnivora > Hyaenidae > Hyaena > Hyaena hyaena. The sequence continues at coordinate 5,143,074 of NW_024080675.1, read as the reverse complement.
CATTAGGTAAAAAGCCAAATGATGCAAGTACACAGAATCTTATACCATTCCTGCTTGCTTTTGGTCATTCCTCAATGGTATCAAATAATTGTGTTTTTTTAAAGATAGCTTTACACATTGTGACCATATTGTTGTAACGATTTCATACATTTGACAGTTGTTATCTTGAAGCATTTTTTTTTGCCATTAGCTGGGTATTTTTAAGAATTTAAACATTACAGACGCTATTCTACGTCACTACCTCTGTTTCTCTCCTTCAAGACAATTATTGCCCTGAGGCTGGTGTGTAAGCATTCTATCTAGTTTTAACTCTTATGTTGTGTGTGTATTTCTACACCTCATAGGATTGCATCACAGTCTACCATTTAAGCTTTCAAACTCGTTTCCTGTTGTCAAGTCCTATAACCAAACTATATGGCATTTGTTACAGTGTTCTTAGTCATGTTTCATATATACAGCTTTGACTCTGCTGAATAGATATGCACTGGTGTATATGTTGCTTGATTAAGTTAATACATAACTTTCATATTTTGTTTATAATTATTTCTTTTAATTATGAAAATCTGAGTTCCTTTTGAACTTTGAAGTACATTTTGTTGATCTATAAAATTGCTAGGAAATCCGTGACTTAAATTTTTTTGTAATTCTGTTTTTTTTCTTCTTCTTCTTCTTCAGATGCTAACATCATTGCAGTTGGTAAGTTTGGTTCTTCGGCGGTTAAAAGAAATTGTCATAAATGTGGGATGTACAATCCACATTCCTGGAAGAGAATCTTGTCTTTTAAGTGTCTTAGGAATACTATTAAAATGCGGTGTTTAAAGGTATCAAAGAGAAAACAGGTAAAAGCATTTTATCGACACGTTTGGTGGACACCGTTAGGCACTCGGTATGTTCCTAAGGATTCCCAACCATGTTCTTGTTCCAAGGTAGTGTTAGGTCAACTTCAAATCATGTGGCCAGTCAAGAAAGTATTATTGAATGCCTATTGTCTCAATGTATAGTCAGGCTTGGGGCCAAAGAATAACAAGGAAGAGGCAGGTACCCATGCAGTTTTTAAACCTCTAGTATTTTACAAGTAATCATAAACTACTCCTTGACTGTTTCTAGACTTCTGTCATATTCCAGAGAAACCAGACTGCTACCTTTGGTTATATCCACTTCCTTTTCCCTTCCCTGTCAGTGATTTAAAGCAAAGAGAGCTTTAAAAAATATTCTGTTGCTGTAGCCCTAAGGACCTACCTGTGTGGCAATTTCTTCTAGCCTTTGTTCCAGTCCTTTTTTGTTGTTCATAAATTATATGATTTGATGCTATACCTTTTAACAAGAATATTAATAACTCCTAAAGAAGATGGTAAATGAAATGTTTGTTCAAAAGCAATACAGCTAAATTGGCATAATACTTAGTATAAGTATAAGAGTATAATAGAAAATATACTCTTACAAGGAAAGTGAATATTTTAAAACTATGTCCTTAAAAGCCAAAGTCTCCTATCTATATATGCATGAGTGAGACAAGGGGCTAAAATTGAAAGCAGGTGTTTATTATTATTTATAGTTCTTTTATATTTTGAATGAACCTCTCCTTAGCTAAAGCATTTATCTTGAGAGATTTGGACAGCTGGAATTCACTTTGTCTGTTTGATATTTTAAATAGAAATAAATGTATTCTAAATGAAAATCTCATGATTTCATGATTTAACATGAAGAATGATGAGTCTAATGGATGGGTTTTTTTGTCAGCTGCTCAGTAGCATTGGATGAAGGTCTGAGGTGCTTATTTTCTCTGAAATTCTTGAACTATGGACTGTGTGATTTTCCAGAAGCTCTCTCTCAGGGGTAGTTTTAATTCTAACGTGTGCTCAAAAATAAAGGGGAGCTCTTCTCTTCTTAAATAAGACTTACAGCAATAGTTTTCTTTGCGAGCCTATCCTCGTAAAATATAAACCTAAATATTATCTTTATTTCTTCAATGTAGTCTGTGAATCAGGCCACTTTTCTCATTCTATTTTTTATTTATATTTGTTAGTTGCTTTTATTTGAATGTAGTTGACACGCACATTCCATCAGATCCAGGTGTACAACACAGCGATCCCACAAGTGTATACATTACGCTTGCTCATGCACGAGTAGCCACCATCTGTCCCCATACAGTGCTCTTACAATACTCACTCAATTCCTTCTGCCATGCACTTTTAAGTGGCACTTTAAAGATAAACTCTACTTACAAGTAAATTGCTTTTTTTAAAATTTTTATCATTTTTTTAATGTTTATTTTTGAGAGAGAGAGAGAGAGAGAGAGAGACAGAGTGCGAGCAAGGGAGGGGCAGAGAGAAAGGGAGACACAGAATCTGAAGCAGGCTCCAGGCTCTGAGCTATTAGCATAGAGTCCGATGAGGGGCTTGAACTCGCAAACCGCAAGATCATGACCTGAGCCAAAGTTGGAAACTCAACCAACTGAACCACCCAGGCACCCCACAAGTAAATTGCTTTTATTGATTACACTGCAGTGTTAGCGAGTGATACAGATGATACTCGAACTTCCCTATCACGTAAGTGAAGACCTTACTGTGAAGTTCAAAGCTGTTCTGCTGACTTCGTATTAGTGTTCCTCAGAAATTGTTTTTTAATTTCATTATTGCCCTCTCTCCCTCGAGGAACTTTTTAGACATTTTCCCCCCTAATCATCTCCCTATGACATTTTACTGCCACAAATATAATGTAAATCTGTATAGTGTATTTCTAGCTTTACTTTATACATAAGAAAGTAAGATTTTTTTTCATCCTCCTTGAATGATACTACACCCCACTGAGAATACATGCTCTTCATAATTGTACTTCATTTTTGCCCTTGTTTCTGGTTTTGTTCCTTTTGCCAACATTGTATAGAAGACGACAGGCTTCTGCTTTGGAGTCAATCAGAACTTGGTTTGAATCTTGTTTTGTTTTGTTTAATCTAGTAATTATTCAACCCAAGTTACCGAACTTAATTTGAGTCCCAGTTTTCTCCTTTCATGCTATCCCTACTTAAGGTCTTCGAAGCTTAATAAGATAATAGATATGAAAAGTCCTAGCACAGTGTTCAACGTTGAATAAATGTTAGCTTAAGGAAGTCCTAGAATGCAGCCACTGTTGTTTTCTTAAGATGGTGTTCTGAGCATTTTAGCAATTCCCTCTAGCCACACCAAAGAATAAGAATTGTTTTTTACTAAAGTCATATTTGCGTGTTTGCTGTGTGGCAAGTCCTGTAGTAAGATTCTTATATAAATTATTATATTTACTTCTCAGAACATCTTACGATGTCTCTATGTACCATTTTTCAGCTGAAAGAACTGTTTTTGCAAGATTTGTAACTTGCCCGAGGTCACACATCTCTTAGGTGCTTAAATAGAGGCAGATGATTTGTTTCTCCAGCACTAGGCACTCAAAAGGATGGACAGATTCTTCTTTTTTACAAAAATCAACACAACTCAAATTTGACAATGTTGCCTTGATTCTTTCCTTTTTTCCCGCATCGTTCCTGAGATCTTATATTGTGAAATTCGTAAATCTCTCATGGCGTTTAACAGGTCTGTTGAAGGAATATTTAAGAAAAAATTAGAGAAAACTCAGTGAAATATCTAAAATGCTTTTCCTGTATCCTTTAATATCACATGCTTATTAATTTATGCTTTATACATCCACCTGCATACAACATATGTTACAGACTAGCCCAGATGGAAGTGGACTTCTAAGAGTCTTGAATCATCAGTAGTAATTTGAAATGCATAAGATATGATATGATACAAGGTGTTTGGTATGTGTTATTACCTGTCTATATGTATTATGAGCTTAAATCCCATTATAAAATTACTTCAATTATGTACAAGTTATTCAAAGTTGAGAAGTCAGATAACATAATCATATAATTTTTCGTTGATCTGCTTCGGCTGGAAAGAGAAATGTGTAAATTTCTCCCACTTAAAAAATACAGAGACACAGAAAAGCCATTGACAGTAACAAAACCCTAACAGGGTCCTGTGGATGTTGCTGAGGAAGCAGTGTTGAAGTCTGATTTCTAAATCTGAGAATTTAAGGTTTAATCAAGCACATTCTTTTTCCTTCTATAAAAATCCCTTTCCGTTGTGACTTTACTTGTCCACAGACCTCAGTTCCTTTATTCTGTTTTCTTAAATATGATTAGAAGGAAGAACAACCCATTCACAACTTTTTAAGGTTATCATAGCATCTGGACTACATTTCCATTTTATTGACAATATAAGTGAGATCTTTTGAAGTGAGACAAATTCACGTTCCTTCAAAAAAAGCATCACCAAATTAACATCATATCTTGTGGGTGGAATCTGACGTGGGTTCTTCAGGAATGGAGGGGGTATTCCATCTAGTGTAAATTGTGCTTGAATAATCTTGGGTATTTTTATCGAGAATAAATTTAATTGAGAACAATTAAAATCATGACCTGAGCCTAGGGTTAGAAATACATTTTTCTCCAGTAATAAACTGTTCACCTTCCCCTCTTTTGGTCTCAGTTTTCTCATATGTAAAAAGATTAATTGTAATTTAATAAATATTTACTAAACACTTCCTACTCTTTGCCAAGTACAGTGCTAGTTATTGGAGTAATGAAATATGAGGTGGCCAACTGCTTTGCAGTGTTTTAAACTCTGAGTATCATTCTAGACAATGAGGAACATTGCTAAAGCACTCCTTTTACTTGGCAGAAACCCATTTTGTAAAATCATATAATTTTCCTACCTAAAAACTCTTCAATTATTGGTTAGGAACATTAGTATTATAATCATAATCCCATTGCCTCTTTTATTCCAAGTCGTAAGTCTTTAACACTGACTCACCTTTGGATTGGTTTTCTGTAGATACCAAATGAATTTTGAGATCATAACTATTGCCTTTATACCTTAAAGTGTTCTTTGTTTACAACTTGGGAGGTAATACTCTTATTAATTTACTAAAGAATCATTTATGTAGAATCCTGTTTCTACTATTTCTGTATTTTGTTCTAGTTCCCTGCAAAAACATCAGTCTCCACACACATTCTTCTAGAATTACATGGGTTGATCAGTGTTCTAAGAATAAGATTTTAGTTTAGCCATCCAGATACTCTGGATCACTTTAAACTTTTCTGTCTTCGTTTATCATTCAAATTGAAAATGGGATGGTTTTACAACAGTTGAAAATGGTGGAGGTTAATGGGGAATGGGGAAGGGAAAAGAAACCTCAAATTTTTGAGGAACCATGATATATTTTATGAATACAGTCTTTCCAAGCTAATGATATGGTGGTAGGGGATCAGTTAAAGAAATTGGTTGGATAAAATACTATAAAAACTTACCTGTGGTGGAAGTAGCTGTTTTGTTAAATCACGTAGCCATATGACAGTGTGATTGTGTGACACCTGTAGTTTGCTGATTTGGACCCAATTTGTGATTTTGGCCACATTGACCTCAGTTGCTTTCCTTTTGTTATCTGTAATTCCCTATGCAATGCAGATCAAAATAATAGATTTCAAGAACACTAGAGGGTGAAGTAGGGAGGAGAAGGGAGACCCAACAATGGTACAGATAAAGGGCAATTGGGTCAGTTTAGAAAAGAAAAATTACGTGTAAAAATAAAACTATAAAAATTATTGTTGACCAACTTATTTGACCAATTGTTTTTCTATCATTCAACTCAAATAGTGCATCTTAATCTTAAAAGTAAATATTAACTTTACTAACTGAAATTTGATCTACAAAAGACTAAACACTGAAGGGCATATTGGGATATGTAAGCAAAGTAAATATGCTTTACCCTCCATGCACAGGTGATTTTACCTTTCCTGTGATGGAAAAATGCCCTACATCTCCTGTCTTTACTATGAATTAAGTAAGTGGCTTTCCCATTAACCACGTATGTAAGTCTCATCTTTCTGAGAGTCAAATTACTTATCTGCAAAATGAGACTGAACTTCAAGATACTTTCTAGTGCTGAACTTAATTAAGGCAGTCGTCATATTTGAAAGATCAGTGATCAAAGCACTGAAACTTGAATAGGGTTGGGTTGAAACACTTCGTTATCCTCCAGCCTGTTAAACGAATTTTACTTGAGCATGGTGATACTTTCCACATTTTATTTCATTTTCCTTTGACAGAAAGCAGGGTAAATATCATGCAATTTTTACTGTCAAACTTGTGGCATAGAAAGCCGTACACAAACTGTAATTCAGGTCTCCTATTTTTCTTGAACTTGCCTCATATCCAACGTGTTTGTCATTGTGAAGCTAACTGCACTGTAAATATAATTGTTCACGTTCCTATTAACTATGTTACCAAATTTTTTCCTTCTCAAGGACTTGTTGCTGGTACTGTAATTGGTACCCTAATTCTAGGCAAAATTATCTGGCACTATGGAAAATCGGGGTGAGCAGAAATTCTGATGATTTAAAAATAATTGTTCTTAGCTTCTTTCCGGTAAAACTTGACACTCTATCAGAAGGTAACGTTCTTTGCTTAATTGTATTCTCTGACCTCTCTTTATTGCTTTTCTCTGTAATTCTTACCCTGGGCCAACAGACTTTCTGTCTGTTTTTTTTTTTTTTTTTTTTTCCTGGAAATTCAAGGACATTAACATTTCAAAGGCAAATGATTTGAAAGCTAAATTCTCACTTTTCCATCTATTAATCAATCACTTTGTGTCCCTCCGCAGTACAATTTATGATAGGATCTGTGTGTTACACAGAAGCAAAAACTCAGGAAGAGTCAGACTCTAACATACTGTTAAATTGTCTGTGCTTAGCCTTTTTCTCAGTTGTGTTTATTAAAACAGGCCAAGGTAGCTAAAAACAGCCCAGTGGTTAAGAGGGCAGGCTCTAGAGCCTGACTGCTTGATTTGAGTCGACCTGGCTCTGCACTTTATATGCTGTGTGACAATGGGCAACTTCATCTCTCTAATGCCTCCATTTTCTTATCTGCGAAGTGGGAGAAGCATAGCACCTAGCTCAGGGGATTGTAGTAAGGATCAAATGAGTTGCCCACCATAAAGAAGAAGGTAGAATATTGCTTGGCATGTCAAAAGCCCTCAGATGGTAAAACAGCAACACCTAGAAAAAAAAGGTCAGTATTATTTGAAACATCTGACCTGCACTAAATGTGTGTATTTTAAGTATGTCTTGGTTGGCTCTGACATTTCCTGTAGACAGAGGATTATTTAAATTGACCCTCCTCTGTTTTATAGATTTCACTGTTGAGAAAACTTACTGTAGAATTCATATAAACTTGAATTATTTCTAAACTGCCCTGATGCCTTTTTTTATTAATTCAAAACAACCACATACACACACACACACACACACACACACACACACACACGTATATATATATATATATATATTTTTTTTTTTTTTTTTCTTTTTTGAGAGAGAGTGCAAGTGGGGAAGGGGCAGAGAGAGACAGGGAGAGAGAGAATCCCAAGGAGGCTCTGAGCTGTCGGTGCAGACCTGGATGCAGGGCTCAATCCCATGAACTGTGAGACCATGACCTGAGCCAAAATCAAGAGTCGAATGCTTAACCAACTGAGCCACCCCGGCTCCTCAAAACGACTGTATTTTAATGCTGTTACTAAATGGCCTGTTTTAATTTGGGGGTTGATGTGAGCTATCTAACTTTTTACCCTCTGTGACTCTTGCCTTTCTCCTTAAATTAACAATAGGATTTAAGCCTATTCTAAGCAAAATTGTGTAAATGTTCTTTAAATCACTAAACGGTTCAGTCTTTTAGTAAAATTATCTGACCACTGGGTCCTGGGCTTTGTGGGTTTTTAAAATAGTTTTTATGGCTATAATAGCAAGTGTAGTAAAAGATAAATTCAGATTTTTCAGCAGGTTTTTAAGAATGTGGTTTAGAGTCCACCAAAAACATATAGAATTCTAAGACCTTTGAGCAAAACTACCATGGGAAAAAAAAGTAGACCACCCACCTTACGGACGTCCTTGCCCTCGTTCCAACTCTTCCCTTGAATTAGAGCATTATCAGTTTACCTTCCACAGCCAGCGCCTGGTAGGTGAGAGGGGTGGAAGGGAATGTGAAGTTTCTTGGGCACTCTCTGAGCTGCTTCAGCTTCTTTACATACTTTAGTTAAATAATTGGCCATGATGGTTTCAGTAGGATGAAAAGTGCTGAGACATAGGAGAGAATATCTGTTTTGAATTTCACTGGGGTTTTACAGTAAACCAAATCCCCCTATTTCTGAATCAGAGAAATTCGTGCAAACCCCTGAGGAAGAATTTGCTCTTTTCAAGTGCCCTTAAAAAAAACACTCCCTTGGCCTTGTTTTTCCAAGTATAAGCTGTTGAAGAGCTAAGTTCCTACATTCCTGGTTATACTCCTGATCTCATACTGATTTAATTAAAAATTGGATCTTAATAGGGACAGGGAAAAGAGTTAGTGAGTATGAAGGTGATAATGTACCTTCACTTGGTGATCCTTTGTATTTGCCTATCAAAGGATTTGCTTTCTTACTTTTAGAAATGTCGAGCTTGCATGATAAGTTTTAGAGGGCCCTGATTGTAAGGAAATGCTGATCTTGCTTTTCGGTTGAAATTACAATTATATTGTTCAATGAGTGTTTTCCTTCTCTGCTGTTCAGCTCTTATTACATACATGAAAACAGAAAAACATGCAGTGTCTTTCGTAATTTCACCGTGATTGGTGATACCTCAGAAGTGAGACCTTCTGGTAAATTTTAAAAGGTATATGGTTTTATAAAGTCACATCTTGCAAAATGTCCATCAGTACATCCCGGGCAGGATTTGCCTGTGACTGTTCAAGGATAATAGAGGCTTAAACCTCTATTATCTTGTCTGAATTGGTTTTCTTGAGTGACTGTTTAATGTATTGCATCTCTCATTAGCATGACATGTCCTCCATTGCCAGCTCATCATCTCGTCTTGGGTTTTGCACTCAGCTTATTGTAATGGTTGGATGCTAGCGATACTGCAAGTATTTGGAAAAAATAAAAGGTGGATTTGTTAGGGCTTACAGTTAGGAATGTCTTTGTTATGACTATTTGCATTGTGAAATGATTGGCTTATATTGTATTTGTTTCTCCTTTTTGGTTGGTGGCTTTTAGAATTTCCGGTGTGTAGGAAATACTAAAATTCATCTTATGGCACCTTTTATAATTCATATTTATAGATCTTATATCTCTTTTATATTATACAAAATTAAGACACAAAAATAATATAAACGTATCTGTGAAACATTCTGGGTGTCTTTTTCTAGGTGTCCTTTGATGAAACTTTCCTCTATTGCACATGTAGTAATCAGGGGTTTTCATTGACTTTTATTCTGAAAGTATCTTCATTGAGTCTAACTTGACTGCTTAATTTCAAGGAACTAAAAAACTCAGGTATCCTATTTTAGTTGGTGTTGCGATGGCTACTAAACACTAAAGTCTACGCTGGCTGAGGTTGGATAACTTACTAATTTTGCATTTGTTTTGCATGCTACACTAACGGATTAATTTTCATCATTTGTCACATAATAACCAAAAGATTAATGTGTATCATCGGTCAATAAACTTATTTTGATTTTAGTTTTCTTTTTTAACTTTCAGGATACAAATGTATAACATTGACAGTTTTGCTTATGATGCTAGTAACCATTGGCTAGCTGCCTTAGCCGAAGAAGAGTTCAGAAGAAAGTACACACAAGTGTGCAGAATATTTCTAGTTTCTTAGAACCTTGTGGAGGAGTGGACACAATAAATGCAATAGTGTTCTTCATTTTTCATGTTATCACTGTCTGAGGTGCGTAGGAAAATCAACGGAGCAAGAAGCGAATCTGTCCTGGGACACTCCTAAGCCTCTTGAAAATAGAACAACTTACAAGATTGAGAGGGATTACTTTGCTTAAAGTGTAGGAAAGTGTAGAGGTTTGTTCATGCTTAGAACGTGAACGTGAAGGAAATAAGTGATTTTTTTCACTAGATGTGTAATGTTATTTTTGTTTACAAAGAAAATTAAATACTAAAAACAGTGATTGGATATTGAAAACAAAACACCTAAAATCAGACTGGATATTAAAAACAAGAAACCTGAAGTCTCTTCTGAGCAAATTTGCCAAAGAGAGACGAACCATATTGTAAAATAACTCTTGACTATAAGGCATTGGCATGTTTTCTTATTCCATTATGATGAGTCTGAATGCGCTGACAAAATTTTTTAAAGGAAAAATATGCTGAGGGGGGACACAGAATGAGTAAATAATTCTTTTGGCTATAATTTTGTTTAAGGACAATCCGTTTCTTTCTTTTGGAGAAAGACCCTGTGAAAGGGTGAAAGGTGTCTTCATTGACTTAATGTCTTTAAAAGTATATTACAGCATTAATATAAGAGTCTATATTTCTAAAGGAAGGTGTTCATAGCCAAATCCTAAATCTTATTATTTTGTAGTATTAAGATTAATTTATTTATATTAATTTATGTCAGTGAATGCATTGGTTTTCATGTATAGCAAGAAAAATTCAAGAAGATATGTAAAGAAAAATTTATTTTCCCTAAATGGAAATAAATAATGGATCACATTTTTGGCTCATGTAGTATTTGAAATTTATTTTCATAAATATAAATATTTATCTCTAAATAGGAGATTCTTTTCCTGCATCCGTAAGTACTTTACAATGCTGTCATTTGGTTCTCCTGGGGTGAAACATTTTCAGTTACTTTTACTTACTTATTTCTTTATTTAGAGGGTGAGCGTCAGCGGGGGAGGGGCAGAAGGAGAAAGAGAGAGAGAGAGAATCTTTTTAACAAATTTAAAAAATATATATTTTTAAATGTTTATTTATTTCTAGGAGACAGAGAGAGAGACAGCGTGAGCAGGGGAGGGTCAGAGAGAGAGGGAGTCACAGACTGAAACAGGCTCCAGGCTCTGAGCTGGCAGTCAGCACAGAGCCACCTAAGTGAAAGTCGGACGCTTAACCAACTAAGCCACCCACGCACCCCTAAAAAATATTTTTTAATATTTATTTGCTTTTGAGAGACAGAGTGTGAGTCAGGGAGGGGCAGAGAGAGAGGGAGACATAGAATCTGAAGCAGACCCCAGGCTCTGAGCTGTCAGCACGCTCAATCAACTAAGCCACCCAGGTGCCCCTTAAGTTACTTTTATATTGTGCCATACTGTACTACCCCAAGCATGTCATATTCTCATATTAGAGTTGTGTCACTTGTTATTGATTAATATTGATCACGTTAATTTCTAGGTGATTATCCATTCTCATCAACTTACCGATTACATTTCAACTGTTGAAATATACTAGCATATACATATAACTAAATTTAACAATTATTTTGCCATATTGCTTCATCTATTTTGTTGTTGAAGTATTTTAAAGTAAATGTCATATGCATCGTGGTATTTCACTGTAAATACTTCAATACGTATTTCTAACAATAAGGGCATTTTCTACCTAACCATAATCATCACAACTAACAAGATTAACAAGAATTTCCTGATAGTTTCTAATATTAAGAAATTCTTTGAACTCTCCTAAAAGTTCTGTTTTTAGCTGCATATAGCTACCAATTCATTTGTTTGTTAAATAGGAGGGTCTACTCGGCCAATTTTGTAAGTTTGGTGCTTCCTGGGGTAGCAGTGAGCATAACACTGATTCAATTACTCAAAAAAATACCCAAGCGCCTACTATGTGCCAGTTACCATGTGCTAGGTGTGAGCTTACCAAGATCTACAACACTGTGACCACCCTCAATTTGCTTATGTTCTATCACTAAAACTAACACTTAGTGAAAGAGTATAGAATTATAAATATTATGGCAATCACCTGTACAGATAACAGGGAGTACCTATGCTATCTTTGCTACAGGAATGAGTGGTGGGCAGGGAGGCATTCGAGACAGGATGCAAATGAAAGGACAAATAGATAAGATTCACAGAGCAGGAATGGGAAATGCAAAGGATGCAGTGCACTCAGAGAAGGAAAGGTTCACAGAGAAGACTTGTGTTTAGCGTAGAAGTAAAAATGGTAAGTTCCACTTAGTTATTCTGTATGATTAAATTTAAAGTTGGAATCAGCGGACACACGTTTATAATAGGAAGAATTTTAGATATTGGGAAATATTGAACTTTGGCAATATAATACACTGAGTTAACCTCTATATCTTATTATTTAGATAAAGTTAAAGCTGAAAAAATATTTAATAGTTATCTTGAAAAAATAATATAAACAGTAGGCATATTGGAGGTAATGACATTTTCTTATAGGGTGTGTAAGTACTTTGTGTCCTGTTGTCATGAACTTAAATAATTTTATTTTTTCCCAAGGTAAGCTCTCCTTTGAGATGATACTTTGCGAAGACTGTATTGCCTTTACCCTTGAGATTGATGCTGATTATCCGTGCAGGAAATTATACATGCTTAGCACAGAAATTTGTGGTAAATAGTACAATATTTAACTATCTAATTTCTTAGAACACTTAAATATTAATAGATTTTGTCGTATCACACTCTAGCACTTTTTGTTGGTTAATGCCCAAAGTGGAAATGACTTTTTTTCTACTCAACCAACTTGAGTGTTCCTTCCACCCCCTTTTCTAAATTAAAAACAGCTTCTTCCCTAAAGTCAATGCTTCTTTTGCAAACTACTCCAGTGGTGGCTTCTTCAGTTTCCTGCTCCATGTTGTTTCAGTGTTGAGAAGTAGTAACATTCTTTTCCTTGCTTCCCATTGCCTCTACTTCCATCCATCTCTCGTTTCCTGTATATTCTTTAAAATTTGTTTAATGTTTATTTATTTCAGAGACAGAGACAGAGTGTGAGCAGGGAAGGGGCAGAGAGAGAGAGACACACACACACACACAGAATCCGAAGCAGCCTCCAGGCTCTGAGCTGTCAGCACAGAGCCCAACGTGGGGCTCAAACCCACAAACTGTGAGATCATGACCTGAGCCAAAGTTAAATGCTTAACTGACTGAGCCACCCAGGCGCCCTTCCCATATAGTCTTTAAAAAGAGTATCTCGTCTGTACTCTGGTAGGACAATTTACTAAAATATTAAGTTTTTTCACTATAGTTTTCCCTTTCTCAATTCCAAGCAGGTAGCCAAATTTTGATCTTCCTTGCTCCGGGGAAACATCATGCCTTATGGGAGCAGAACCACTTAAAAGACATCTCTCTTTCTTGCTATTCTCTGAAATCCTATACTCTCATCATAGACTAAATAAGCGGGGGGCGAGGTGGGGAGTAGAAACAGAACCAGGAAGAGAGAAGTTTCCTATGAATAACAAGGCAGATGCTGCTAACAACCTCAAAGTCTCTGAGCCAGGCATCCTGACACCTTCTGGGGTGGAAAGTTAAGGACTCAGAGGTATGTGATGGGAAGCATAACATTATATTTTGAAGTTGAGACTAGCAGGATTTGCTAAAGGATTAAGTGTGCGGTTAAAAAGGAAAGAAAGGAATTAAGGATGACACTAAGAGTTTTAACCTGAGCAACGGGAAGAGGGAGGTTGCACTTACTAACCTTAATTCCCTTGGGGAAGACTTTTGTAACAGAAAGGTCAGGAGTTTGTGTTTATACATGTAAATTTAAGATGCCTTTTGGGCATCAAAGTAGAGATGTTGTACAAGTAGTCAAAAATACAAATCTGGAGTTCTGAAGGGGGTGGCTAGGGTTGAGATGTATATTTGGGAGTCATCAATAAGTGATCATATGTCATTGAACCCAAGTGAAGAAAGCAAGATGAAGACTGAGATTCAGCATTAGGGTTTACAATATGGACATCACTGATGGCCATGAGCAAAGCTCTTACAGTACAGCGGTTGTGAGTCGAAGCCAAGATTGAGAGGCCAGAAAGAGACTGGGACAAGAGAGATTAAAGATGACCAACACAGGTGAATACAGAAAGTTTTTTGAGAAGCTTTGCAGAAAAGTTTGGGCAGAGAAGTATTCCTTGGAACATACTGTGACCTCAAGAGACATTTTATTTTAAAATGTGGGGAAAATTATATCATGGTCTATCCTGATAGATATAATGCAGGAGAAAGAAGGGAGAATTTCTAGCTCTTGAGGAGGTGAGAGGTAATGGACTCCACTGAAAAGTGGTATAATTAGTGGTTAAGAGCATGAATTACGTAGACAGCCTGCCTGAGCTCAAATCAAACTCTCACCACTTAACAACTGCGTGACTTTAGGAAAATTTCATGATCTATCTATAAAATGCCTTTTCATCTGTAAGGTGGTGATACATAAGGTGCTGTGAGAATTAAGTTAATAAACATAAAGTGCTTAGAATAGTGCCAATCACATAGGAAGTGAGTGCTCAGTAGGTTTTAGCTCTTATTAGTGCACGAATGGAGAGCCCAGTCTTAGATAAAGTAGATAAGACAGATCACTGAGAGTTAACAGGAAGGAAGGTAGCATGTTAAAGGTCCAGTTGCAACAGCATGTGGGATGCCATGGTGGCAACTTCTGGAAACTTTCTTCTACTCTTCTATTGACATATAAAGCAAGATCATCATGAGTATGAGGTATATGAGGAGTTGTTATTCATTTGAAGAGAGGAAGAGAAGGAGAAGACTGGAGGAATTTAGTAAAGTGAGTGGGTGGTTGGTGTGAGTGTTCATTGAGACTGCAACCATTGGGCTTGGAGCTGCCCAGATATCTAACGATGATGGAAGAAAAGAAAATAGCAGGTGAAATTACATCAGGTATTCTGATGACATGAGATTCAAAGGAAAGGGTTTTGTGAGGAAGTAGGAGGGAGATTGGTCTACAAGTATCAGTAATGAAAAACATAGAACATCAAGTTCACATCCAGGCCTGGTAATATGTGGAGTGAGGGCCTCCTCATTCAAAAAACTCCTCACTCTCAAAAACGAGAGATGCTTTTGCCCTACCAGAGATTTATGTGCAAGTTCAAATGCAATGTACATTCCTCTTTCACTCCTTGCTATCATAATTTGCCTACTTTCTGGCCCTACTTACTGAGGGACTTCTATATGATATATATTAAATATATATTAGATCTATCTGCTCCGAAATCTTAGGGGCAATGCAACTCCAGAACTAGATTTATTTTATTTTTTTGGGGGGGGATGGCATTTCTTCAATTTACTTTGTGATTTGTAAGAAAGATGTAGTTTATTTCCTTCAACCAAATTTGTTGATTAGGCATAAAAAACATATAAGATGTAGTCACTTTAGTTTTGAGAAGACTTAATGCTGCTTTCCAGTTATTTTACTTACTACAATGTATGCAATACTGCATTCTTAGGATGTTGGAATTTTACCATGTCTGAAGTCATTTTTTTCTTTTTAAAACTGTGAACCAGAACCTTGACATTAGCTGCAACCTACTGAGATTCACATTATGATTCTTCCCAAATTTAATTAAATTTCTCAGAACATTTTCTTTCCAGATCTGGGAGGATGCACATTTTATTGCATAGCATGGCTTCGCCCCCCTTCAATTTGTGATAAGGGGCTAAGTGTGTCAAAGAAGGCCAGGAAATACCTCAAATGGCACTTCTGAGGTTTGTGTGCTTTGCCAAAATCTTTAATCTTGGTATACGAGTTGGCTATCCACTCCGTGGGATCAGAGCAAGTTCTGTTACTGCACTGCCCATGAGGGTAGATAAGCAAAACTGAGCACATTGCAATGATTTGAATAAGCTTCACGAAGAAGCAAAAGTTAATGTTATTTGTATTTTTAGCGAATATTTCCAGAAATAAATCAACAAGCCACTTCATTATTCTTGTAATTACTTAGCATCTCTTAATTCCAGAGGACTTTCTGGCTTGCTGGTTAAAAGGAAATGAATGCGTCTTTTCAGCTCTAGAACTAGATTTCTAAATATTATTGTCCAATAAAATAAATCAAAGTTCCTTGGAGAAAAAGGCTGATACTTGTGCCAGGACAAGGAAAGTATAGGATGAGCCTGGAACATCTTGTAGTGTTAGAAATTAATGGTTTTAGAAAATAAATGCTCAAAAAATGATGGTGACATGTCAAAAGGTCTCAAGAAGCCAGCTTGAACAAGCTCCCATTGACCAAATCTGGGACAATTAGAAAATAATAATAATATTAATAATAATAATAAAGGAAATGGATTATAATATATAGAAAAGAGTGAAAACTTGAGTCCATACTGGTATAAACAAATAAATGAGAAGGAAAATTCTTTTTTTTTTTTTAACAGCAGAATTCTAACAAATACATGTACAAGGAATGATTCCATTAGAAAGTCAGCATTTAGCAACCCTCACCATAGTAATACTTTCAGGCAAGAATCATCAATGGATTCTGCAATCAGTGAGTGAAAACCTGATGACAAATAAGAGAACAAATGACTCCACATTTTCCTCACAAGATATTTTACAGTAACTTCCTTTCAAGTAACTTCATAGTAGAGAACCCTGACAGACACGAATTGAGTCAAAATTAACATCCCCAATAATGGATGTTCCTCCTCATAGGACATGTTGAGAAAAAATGCAGCATCATTTCTGTGGTATTTCTGCCAAAAACTGCATAATCTGGATCAAATTATGAGGGAGCACCAGAAAAAAAAAAAACAATTTGAGGGACATTTTTTCAAAATGGCTTGCCTGTACCTTTCCAAAGCAATAAGGTCATGAAAATCAAATAGAAGAGAGAAAAAAAAAACAAAGATAAATGGAAAAATCATTGAAATGGAAAACAGAAAGAATAGAGAAAAACCAATGAAACCGGAAGTTAGGTCTTTAAAAAAAATTGATGAACTTCCATTGGGCTGATAAAAAATAAAGATAAAAGACAAAAGTCACCAGTATTAATAATGCAATAGAATATATCACTCACTATAAAGGCTGGTGATTAAAATAAGCAATAAGAGCCCCCTCAGTGGCTCAGTTGGTTAGGCGTCCGACTTCAGCTCAGGTCATGATTTCATGGTTTGTGAGTTCAAGCCTCCACATGAGTCTCTCTGCTGTCAGCACAGAGTCCACTTCAGATCCTCTGTCCTCCTCTCTCTCTGCCCCTTCCTTGCTCGCTCTGTCTCTCTAAAATGTGAAAAAACAACAACACAAACATTTAAAAAAGAATGTATAAATGAACAATAATAGAATATCAATTTTTTTTAAATGTTTTATTTATTTCTAGGAGAGAGAGAGAGAGCGTGAGCAGGGGAGGGTCAGAGAGAGAGGGAGTCACAGACTGAAACAGGCTCCAGGCTCTGAGCTGGCAGTCAGCACAGAGCCTGACGCGGGGCTCGAACCCACGAACCGAGAGATCATGACCTAAGTGAAGCGCCCCAGAATATCAATTTTTTAAATCCAACTTTATACCAACAATTTAACAAATTAGATAAAATGAACAAATTAACTTAAAGATATTAATTAGAAAGTCCAACCCAATAAGAATAGAAAACTTGAATAGACCTCTATTAATTGAAGAAATGGAATTTTTGAGGCCACCTGGGTGGCTCAGTCGGTTAAGCATCAACTTTGGCTCAGATCGCGATTTCATGGTTCATGGGTTCAAGCCCAGCATGGAGCTCTGTGCTGACAGCTCGGAGCCTGGAAATTGCTTCGGATTCTGTGTCTCCCCCTCTCTCTGCCCCTCCCCCACTCACACTCTGTCTTTCTCTCTCAAAAATGAACAAACATTAAAAAATTTTAATAGAAAAGAAATGGAATTTTTAATTAAAAATCTTTTCAAAAAGAATATTTCATGCCCAGGTGGCTTCTTCAGTGGTAAAGTTTAACATTTAGGGAAGAAATTACACCAATCCTACACAAACTTGTTCAGAAGATGAAGATACTTGTAAACTTACTCTATAAGGCTAAAAACATCGCAAGAAAAGAGGACTATAAACCAATATCCCCCATAACCATAGACACAAACATTCTTAACAAAATTTTAGCAAAGCAAATCCAACAATATATAAGAAATTATGGTATGCCGTGACCAAATAAGGTTTTTCCAAGGAGTACAATGTTGGTTTAACATCCAAGAATCAATCAATGAAATTTCACCATATTTATACAAGAAGGAAGAAAACCACATGATCATTTCAGTAGATGCCAAATGAACATTTGATGAAGTCCAACAGAAATTCATGTTAAAATTTCAGCAAACTAAGAAGAGAAATTTCTTAAACTAATTAAGGGCATCTTCAATAAACATACAAGCGTCATCATTCTCAACAGTGACAGGCTCAGTGCTTTCTACCTAAGGAGAAGGCATGGATATCTTCCCCTCCTGTTCAGTGGTCATTTGGAGGTTTTAGCCAGTTCAATACGGAAGAAAAAGAAATGAAAATCAATGAATTGGAAAGGTAGAAGTAAAATTGTTTTTATTGGCATGATACATTCTATGTACATGATTATGTACATAGAAACGAATCTACTAGAACTAATAAGGGAATTTAGTAAGGTACAGGACACAATGTTAATATACAAACAACAATTTTAATTTTATATATTAGCAATAAACAATTAGAAAATGAAATTTAAAAACAACTCTGTTTCAAATCGCATCCAAAAATATGAAATATTTAGAGACATATTCTTTAAAACATGTCGAGAATTCTACAAAAATTATACAACTTTACTGAGGGAAATTATAGACCTAAATAAATGTTATGAAATAGAAATTAATGAATTATAAAATTCAATTTCATGTATTAAAAAACTCAATATTGTTAAGATATCCATTCTCCACACAAGCATCCATAGTCCCAGCAGGGATTTTAAGAAACGGATCCTGGAGGCGCCTGGGTGGCTTAGTGAGTTAAGAGTCTCACGCTTGGTTCCCGCTCAGGTCATGATCTCATGGTCTGAGATCGAGCCCCATGTAGGACTCCATGCTGGGCAGGGAGCTTGCTTCAGATTCTCTGTCTCCCTTCCCCTTTGCCCCTCTCCTGCTTGCACACCCTCTCTCTCAAAAAAAGAAAGAAAGAAAGAAAGAAAGAAAGAAAGAAAGAAAGAAAGAAAGAAAGAAAGAAAGAAAGAAAGAAACTGATCCTAAAATTTATGTAGAAATATAAATTTCCTCTCTTAACCCTCTTTCCACAGTTGTTTTTAAAAAGGTCAGAAAACTAAAAACTCTATTTCTCCCAGTCCATTGAAACTACGAGTCTAATTGTGTCTGCCATATAAAAACAGTCATATAATATTTGGCAGAGGATGGCATGGATACAATGAAGCCCGAGTCACCCCAAGTGGAAACAATTGAGAATAGATACTTCAAAAAGATTTGTGGAACCCTTTGTCACAGCAGTGTTCTATACTCTCTATCAGACCAACTTATCAATATCATAAGTGGTACTGAAATGAGATTCATTGTTAAACTATCTTCCACAGCGCTTGGAATCCTGCTCAGGCCCAAACATGTCTATCTACAGGATATCAGTGAGAACTTAGGAATTCCATATGCTCTGCTTTCCCTTTGATTCCTGTATTGTCAGTAAGTCTCATAGCCAACATCATTTGTTACTAGTATTGTGGATCTCCCCAGGGAGGTTTCATCTAGCTCCATGACCACTTCAGAATGACCATGAATGGAGGTCAGGGGCTCTGTTCTCCTTGGCACGTACAGCGTTTGAAGTCCATCTACTGCCCATGAAATTTGGGGCACCCGAAAGCTTCAACAGCCAAAGTTTTTCTAAGTCCAGGATCCTAATTTCCTTGTCTACACAATTCCCTCAAAAACTCAGGGGACTACTTATGTATTTGCTTCCAGTGCATACTATGGGACAGCTGCCACTGCCGAATAATTTACTAAACTGAATTCTTTTTTTTTAATGTTTGTTTATTTATTTTGAGAGAAGGAGAGGGAGAGAGAGAGAGAGACAGAGAGAGACAGAGACAGAGAGACAGAGAGAAAGAGAATCTCAAGCAGGCTCCAAGCTCAGTGTAGAGCCCAACCTGGGGCTCAAACTCACGATCGTGAGATCACAACCTGAACCAGTATCAAGAGTCAGATGCTCAACTGACTGAGCCACCCAGGCAACTCTTTAACTTGAATTCTTAAGCCTGATCCATTTCTTTGACTCCTATGCACCATGTCATTCTTTCCCTTGTTTCTGTAGCCTCTTATTCATGGGGGCTTATTTCCTTGTGTGCCTGGTTGCCTTTGGTTGCACTACTCTTTGCAAATTACTTATTGGGATTCCATAAAGCATAGGATGAAGGTACTCTTTCCAGAGATACTTGGTTTTCCATTTTCCAAATTTATTTGGCAGTATCATTTGGGCAGTACCTTAAACCACATTTAGGGTGTGGGATATCCTGACCCACTCAGGTCTTGAGAACTTGGGCAGTAAATCTTCACAATGACTGCACAATGACCACACATCTCTCAGGGTTAGTTTTTTAAATTTCTTTTCATTTTTAATTTTTTCTGCTTCATTCAACACTATGGCAACTTTCCCTGCAATCCCCCAGGTTTGGGTTCAGAAAAAGCAGGCTTATTTTGGGTTCATTCTAAGCCTGAGGGTAGAGTCCTTTGCATGTCCAGTGGAAAGCTGGGACCGCATCTGGTAACTTTCCACCTTGGATGGCCCTGGGAAATGACTTCTGTTCCTCTTGCCCTATGAAATTAA
This sequence comes from Hyaena hyaena, assembly GCF_003009895.1. Classification (NCBI taxonomy): domain Eukaryota; kingdom Metazoa; phylum Chordata; class Mammalia; order Carnivora; family Hyaenidae; genus Hyaena; species Hyaena hyaena. The sequence goes on along the minus strand of NW_024080675.1, from coordinate 5,122,483 downwards.
AAAGATAAACGTAAGTTTCCTGCTATCAGTAAACCACCCTAGGGAAGGTTTACTTGTGGGGTACCTGGGTGGTCAGTTGGTTGAATTTCCAACTTTGGCTCAGGGCATGATCTTGTGGTTTGCGAGTTTGAGCTCCTCATTGGGCTCTGTGCTGACAGCTCAGAGCCTGGAGCCTGCTTCGGATTCTGTGTTTCCCTCTCTCTGCCCCTCCCCTGCTTGTGCTCTGTCTCTCTCTCTCAAAATAACTAAATACTAAAAGAAATTGTTTTAAAATTTAGACAAAGCTACAAAAGTGAGAAAGATGAAGTTTCTAATTTAAAAAATTGAAAATATTTTATTTAGAAATTTCATATACACTCAATATACAAAGTCTTTCCTAATTCTTGTGTTTTTATTATTCTTACCATAACAATGTGGTATTTTTAATGTAATGAATTTTTTCATCATGCCCTGAATAGGGGCTCCCAGATACCTTCAGTTTATCATAGGATGACTAATGTTTTCTATTAATGCCTGTATATTAAAACAGTTTGGAAGTATTGGGAAGAAACCAAGACCACAGAAACATGATGATTAATAAATAAAGAATTAACTGGTTTTATTTTTGAGTCAATTGTGTCCACTCCAAATTTCACATGCTGAATCCCTAACTCTCCATTGTGATGGTTTTGGCGATTGGGCCTTTGGGAGGTAATTAGGGTTAAAGATGTCACAGGAGAGGACCCTCATGACGGGACTGACACCCTCATAAGGAGAGACACCAGAAAGCAAGCACTCTCTCTCTGTCTCCATCACCGACCACCACCAAATGAAGACACAGTAAGAGAGTGGCCAACCGCAAGCCAGGAAGAGAGCCCTCACCAAAGCCAACCATGCTGGCACTCTGATTTTAGGCTTTCAGCTTCCAGAAGGTGACAAAATTAATTTCTGTTGTGTGAATCTATGGTATTTTGTTATGACAGGTCTAGCTACTATAATAGCCAAATATGTTCACTCTCTATTTTGTGTTTGTTTCTAGAACACTAGATAAAATTACTTTAATTATATTTTAAAGGGACATTTTAGGGGCGCCTGGGTGGCTCGTTCGGTTAAGCATCCGACTTCAGCTCAGGTCATGATCTCATGGTTCGATGGTTCGAGCCCTGCATTGGGCTGTGTGCTGACAGCTAGCTCGGAACCTGGAGACTGCTGCAGATTCTGTATCTCCCTTTCTTTCTGACCCTCCCCTGTTCACACTGTCTCTCTCTCTCGCTCTCAGAAATAAAAATATTTAACATTTTTAAAAATAAAGGGACATATTTTATATTAATAACAAAATTTTTAAAATATTTTTTAAAACATTTATTCATTTTTGAGAGACAGACAGAGTGCAAGGAAAGGAGTTTCAGAGAGAGAGGGAGACACAGAATCCGAAGCAGGCTCCAGGCTCTCAGCTGTCAGCACAGAGCCCAAAGCGGGGCTTGAACCCATGAACCATGAGATCCTGACCTGAGCTGAAATCAGATGTGTAACTGACTGAGCCACCCACGTGCCTCCAAAATTCTTTTAAATGTTCATTTATTTTTGAAAGAGACAGAGTGTATGTAGGGGAGGGTCAGAGAGAGGGAGACACTGAATCCTAGAGCACAGAGTAGTCAGCACAGAGCTGGACTTGGGGCTCAAACTCCCCAACTGTGAGATCATGACTTGAGCTGAAGTCAGACACCCAGGCTACTGGGACACCCAGATGCCCCTATATTAATGTTTAAACTGAAAAGTTTATTGAGATTTTCAGCAGTATGATTCTGTGCAAGTTTTTTTTTTTTAAATCTTTCTATTCCTCATTGTAAGCCTTATAGTAGAACCTTATAGGATTTTTATAACAATGAAATCTGTTAATATTTGTAGGGGCTTAGAGTACTGCCAGGTACAATATGCTATGTGTTTGTTGAATTAAATATAAGTAAAAATAAAGTGGATTCTTAACATTATTTATATGTACAGTGTATTTTTAAATGTTGTCTTGTTACTATAAAAGCCAATTTAGGCCTAATGCCTTCTGTGTTTGTGTTTCTCCTTTGGCCTTTTCATGACTATTAATTATTAAAGTATTGCTGATTAATATATTATTTTCAGTAGAAACACAGAGGCTTTTAAACCATAGATTTTCTGGGGCGCCTAGGTGGCTCAGTTGGTTAAGCATCCAACTTCGGCTCAAGTCACGATCTCATGGTTTGTGGGTTTGAGCCCTGTGTCAGGCTCTGTGCTGACGGCTATCTCAGAGCCTGGAGTCTGTTTCAGATTCTGTATCTCCCTCTCTCTGATCCTTCCCTGCTCACACTCTCTCTCTCTCTCAGAAGTAAATTTTAAAACAACATTAAAAAAAAATAAACCATAGATTTTCCTTTTCCTCACCCCAAACTCATAAAAGATACCAAATATTTATACTAGGACAGAAAATCACTTTAATTTTTAATTTATATTTTTCTACACAGATAATGTGTATTTTATTTCTCCTCTCATCAAAACATAGTATTATAATTAGCCAATGATGTTAGAACATTTGAACAAGTCAGTATTTTTATTTGGAAGGCAACATTTTCAAATAGAAAAAACATTGTAAGATGTCATCCCTAAATATTAATTTCTTTATCATATATAAAGAATTGTCTTTGTCAACAGTGACTGGAAGGCAGTTACCTCCATTTTCTTCAAACCAGAGAAGTTTGTAGTTGTTCTATTGTTTTTGCTTTTATTTCAGAAATAGCACATTTAAAACATTAGGAATGTTATCTTGATTTCTTACGTGTTTGAAGCCTGAGTCTCTACTCCCATTTATATAGATTCATTCAGTGGTCTTTTTGTACTACATATTATTGCATTTGAAAAACATTACTATCGTGCTCGCTTTGGCAGCACATATACTGAAAAAAATTACTGTCTTTCTGTTAAAGAATTAGGCACATAAAATTTTCTTATCAACGTTCCTTCCATGGGAACTGGGTCATATTCTGAATATATCAAGGTTGTCTTCAATATGCCCATTTCACTTCTCAGGAAATATGTGGATCCTGAAAACAAACTGCTTCTAGAAGGCTGGAGATCCTGTTTAGAATTTAGGAATATCACCTGGATTTCCCATTCCCTGTCTTTTAATTCATGGGCTTTCATTCATGGAAGAAAAAACAGATCATCTTCAGTAGTGGAATTCCATCGAATGCTTGGGCAAAGTGGAGGCTTTGGCCATCCTTTGTGTCCAAAAAAGAAAAGAAATAGCAAACTATGAACCAAGGCAGGGAGAGTCTCTGTTCAACCCAGAGGTGCTTGTCACTGACCTGAGTGAGCTTTGGGGAACCAGGCCATCACACGGTGTCTTTACCCAACCCCCTCCCCCCCCCCCCCCCCCCCCCCCCCCCCCCCCCCGTGGGATGGCAGTGCCCTGTGTGTCCTCAAAGTGCCAGAGCTCCGCTGCTGAGACACCCACATTACAGAAACAAAAGCTCCCTCTGCTGGACCCTCAATTCACCCAAAGAAAGAAACCTGTTTCCTGCCCTTAACCAGACTAGGGTTCTAACCAGTTCGGTAGGTGAAGTATCAAACCAGAAATGGGGAATTAAGGAGTTTAATCATCCCTCTTTAAGTTGAAAGCCTTGCAGACAGCCTCATGTCCTTAAAAAAAATCTGAATCCTATAAATCCAACCTCAGGAACAACCAGCAGCTGGGACAGATGGCAGAAGACAATCTTCCCTCTGAGCTCCAGATGGAGATTAACCTTACCTCCGTTAGCACGCAGCCCACCTTAGCTGAATCATTCGATCCCCAAACAGTTGTTCATTTAAAAGAGACAAGGATTCTTTTTTTTCCCTTAAATAGTTTATTATCAAGTTGGTTTCCATATAACACCCAGTGCTCATCACAACAAGTGCCCTCCCCCATGCCCATCCCCCCTTTCCCCTCTCCCCCACCCCCATCAGTCCTCAGTTTGTTCTCAGCATTCAAGAGTCTCTCATGGTTTGCCTCCCTCCCTCTCCCCCACTATTTCTCCCCTTCTTCTTCCCCATGGTCCTCCGTTAAGTTCCTCCTAATCCTCCTATACGTGCAAACATATGGTATCTGTCCTTCTCTGCCTGACTTATTTCGCTCAGCATAACACCCTCAAGGTCCATCCATGTTGCTACACATGGCCAGATTTCATTCTTTCTCATTGCCATGTAGTATTCCATCGTATAGATAAACCACATCTTCTTGATCCATTCATCTGTTGATGGACATTTAGGCTCTTTCCATGTTTTAGCTATTGCGGAGAGTGCTGCTATGAACATTGGGGTACATGTGCTCCTATGCCTCAGCACTCCTGTATCCCTTGGGTAAATTCCTAGCAGTGCTAGTGCTGGGTCACAGGGAAGTTATATTGTTAATTTTCTGAGGAACCTCCACACTGTTTTCCAGAGGGGCTGTACCAGTTTACATTCCCACCAACAGTGTAGGAGGGTGCCCGTTTCTCCACATCCTCACCAGCATCTAGAGTCTCCTGATTTCTTCATTTTAGCCACTCTGACCGGCGTGAGATGGTATCTCAGTGTGGTTTTGATTTGTATTTCCCTGATAAGGAGGGACGCTGAGCATCGTTTCATGTGTCTGTTGGCCATCTGGATGTCCTCTTTGGAGAAGTGTCTGTTCATGTCGTCTGCCCATTTCTTCACTGGATTGTTTTTCGGGTGTGGAGTTTGGTGAGTTCCTTATAGATTTTGGATACTAGCCCTTTATCTGATATGTTATTTGCAACTATCTTTTCCCATTCTGTCACTTGCCTACTATTAGTTTTATTGATTGTTTCCTTTGCCGTACAGAAGCTTTTTATCTTGATGAGGTCCCAATAGTTCACTTTGGCTCTTGATTCCCTTGTCTTTGGGGATATGTCAAGTAAGAAATTGCTGCAGTTGAGGTCAAGGAGGGTGTTTCCTGCTTTCTCCTCTAGGGTTTTGATGGTTTCTGTCTCACATTCAGGTCCTTTATCCATTTTGAGTTTATTTTTATGTATAGTGTGACAAAATGATCTAGTTTCATTTTGTTGTTGTCCAGTTCTCCCAGCACCATCTGTTAAAGAGACTGTTTTTTTTCCATTGGATATTCTTTCCTGCTTTGTCAAAGGTTAGTTGGCCATACATTTGTGGGTCCAATTCTGAGTTCTCTATTCTATTCCATTGGTCTATGTGTCTGTTTTTGTGCCAACACCATACTGTGTTGATGATTACAGCTTTTTAGTAGAGGCTAATGTTTGAGATTGTGATGCTTCCCGTTTTGGTTTTCTTCTTCAGTATTACTTTGGCTATTTGGGGTTCCATACGAATTTTAGGATAGTTTGTTCTAGTTTTGAGAAGAATACTGGTGCAATTTTGATTGGGATTGCATTGAATGTGTAGATTGCTTTGGGTAGTAATGACATTTTAACTGTATTTATTCTTCCGACCCATGAGCATGGAATATTTCTCCATTTCTTTGTATCTTCAATTTTCTTCATAACTTTTCTATAGTTTTCATCATACAGATCTCCTATATCTTTGGGTAGGATTATTCCTAGGTATTTTATGGTTTTTTGAGCATTTGTGAATGGGATCAGTTTCTTGATTTCTCTTTCTGTTGCTGCTTTATTGGTGTATAAAAATGCAACTGATTTCTGTGCATTGATTTTGTACCCTGCAACTTTGCCGAATTCATGGACCAGTTCTAGTAGGCTTCTGGTAGAGTCTGTCAGGTTTTCTATGTAGAGTATCATGTTGTCTGTGAAAAGTGAAAGTTAGGCTTCTTTGCCAATTCTGATGCCTTTTATTTCCTTTTGTTGTCTGATTGCTGATGCTAGAACTTCCAGCACCATGTTAAACAACAGTTGTGAGAGTGAACATCCCTGTCGTATTCCTGATCTCAGGGGGAAAGCTCTCAGATTTTCCCCATTGAGGATGATGTTAGCTGAGGGCTTCTCATAGATGGCTTTTATGATGTTTAAATAAGTTCCTTCTATCCCAACTTTCTCGAGGGTCTTTATTAAGAAGGATGCTGTATCTTGTCAAATGATTTTTCTGCATCTATTGACAGGATCATATGGTTTTTACCTTTTCTTTTGTTAATGTGATGTACCACATTGATTGATTTGTGAATATTGAACCAACCCTGTAACTCAGGAATGAATCCCACTTGATCTTGGTGGATAATTCTTTTTATGTGCTGTTGGATTCGATTTACAAGTATCTTGTTGAGGATTTTTGCATTCGTATTCATCAAGGATATTGGCCTTAGTTCTCTTTTTTTTGCTGGGTCTCTGTCTGGCTTGGGAATCAAAGTGATGCTGACTTTGTAAAATGAGTCTGGAAGTTTTCCTTTGATTTCTACTTTTTGGAATAGCTTGAGAAGAATTGGTATTAATTCTGCTAAATGTCTGGTAGAATACCCCAGGGAAGCCATCTGGCCCAGGGCTCTTATTTGTTGGGAGATTTTTGATAACTAGTTCAATTTCTTTTTTTAAATGTTTTTTATTTATTTCTGAGACAGAGAGAGAGAGAGAGAAAGAGAGAGAAGGGGAGGATCAGAGAGAGAGGGAGATACAGAATCCGAAGCAGGCTCCAGGCTCTGAGCTAACTGTCAGCACAGAGCCGACGGGGGGCTTGCACCAGCAAACCGCAATGCGATCATGACCTGAGCCGAAGTAAGACGCCTAATGAATTTTGGTAGTGAGTGTGCATTTAGGAATTTGTCCATTTCTTCTAAGTTGTCCAATATGTTGGCATATAATTTTTCAAAGTATTCCCTAATAATTGCTTGTATTTCTGAGGGGTTGGTTGTAATAAGTTCATTTTCATTCATGGTTTTGTCTGTTTGAGTGCTATCTCTTTTCTTTTTGAGAAGCCTGGCTAGAGGTTTTTCAATTTTGTTTATTTTTTTCAAAAACCAACTCTTGGTTTCATTGATCTGTTCAACTGTTTTTTTGGTTTCTATATTGTTTATTTCTGCCCTGATTTTTATTATTTCTCTTCACCCACTGGGTTTGGGGTGCTCTTGTTGCTCTCCTTCTAGTTCCTTTAGGTGCTCTGTTAGATTTTGTATTTGCACTTTTTCTAATTTCTTGAAATAGGCCTGGAGTGCAATGTACTTTCCTCTTAGGACTGCCTTTGCGCATCCCATAGAGTTTGTATTGTATTTTCATTTTCATTTGTTCCCATATATTTTTTAATTTCTTCTCTAATTGATTTATTGGTCCATTCATTCTTTAGTAGGCTATTCTTTAACCTCCATGTTTTTGGAGGTTTTCCAGACTTCTTCCTGTGATTGATTTCAAGATTCATAGCATTGTGATCTAAAAGTGTGCATGGTATGTTCTCAATTCTTTTCTAGTTGTTGAGGGCTCTTTTATGACCCACCTTGTGAGCTATCTTGGAGAGTGTGCCATGCACACCTGAGAAGAAAGTGAATTCCATAGCCTTAGGATGTAGAGTTCTAAATATATTTGTCAAATCCATCTGGTCCAATGTGTCATTCAAGAAACAAGGATTCTTAATTCTCTGTTTGAATAAGAATCCAACACAATTGTGGATTTTGCTTTATCTTTTGAGTAAAGCGAAAAAAGAAAATTTCAAAGTTCTTACATAAAAATAAGGCTCACAAGTATTTACATCTTTGGCAAAGCAGATACATGCATTTAAGTACTATAACCAAGGCTAATATTATTAAAACAACCAATCAGAAACCCATACTTTTAGGGAATATGTGACAAACCATAGGATGACTTCTACATAATACAGTTCTGAGATTCTTTCTTGGAGACATTGGGAGAAATACATTCCAATCAGGCGAGCATATGGTTAAGCAGCTGATGCAGGCTTTCCCCTACTGAAAGTCCCACTCAGAGAAAAAGGTCTTTCTAAGTTTAGGTAATTTATAATAGTGGACAGTGTGCCATGCTGCTCCGAGAAAACAATTATTTACTGTAAGGACAAAAAAATTCAGGTCGAGACAATGGAACTATTCATCACAGAAAATTCATTTTTTTACAAAAGCCCTGTGTTGTGTTTAGGTTTCAGAAAAACTAGGAATCACCTAGATTTATCTTCAGAAAGAGGAACAAGTGAAATTGCTTACTCTCCTTATCAGTAGAGCAGAAGTTACACTGATTTTGAGAGTTACTGTAATTTTCACAATAACCATTGTTTTATTTCTTTAATTATTCAAAACAAGATTGTTCAAACTACAAAAGTAAATTCATCATGAAAGGTACTAATCTATATTTCAGAATAGATAAACCAATATAGTGAAGTGTTTAAATGCAGAAACAGCTCTAATATCATATGGAAACTTGATTTAGGATGAATTTGATGTCTTAATTCAATAGAAAAAGAAACATGTATTTTATAAAAATGAGGCCACCATAAATGCATTTTGTTCTGGAAGAAAATAAAGATAACTGTATACATCATTTACGTAAGTAGAATCCAGGTAGATTAAGTATCTAACATTTAAATATGCATATATTATTTTATTATCTTTTTGTGAGAGCATACATATATATGATAAGAATTGAGAATAACAAGTGAATAAACTTGAACAATACTAGAAAACCGGAAATTCTAATGAAAAATATTTGATTACCTTCAAAATTACATATGGTAAAGTCACTATAAATGTAAGCTAGAGAGACTATATTTGCAACCAATATAATAGGAAAAATTAATATCTGATACAAAATTAATTGTATAATTAAAAAGGTAAGCATTCAAATAAGAAATTGGATAAGCCAACAAATAGGCAGGTACAGAGGAAAAATTGCTTTAGCCAATAGAAATACGAAAAGAAGTTCAATCTCATACGTGTTCAAAGATGTGACAATAAAAATTACAAGTTGATTTTCATTTACCAGGTCTGCAAAATTTTAAGCATTCAGTGTTAAAAAAGATTTTGGTAAAGCAAACTTATACATCAGTGACAGAAGTGTCAGTGTCAACAATTGGATTGTAGGGGTGCCTGGGTGGTTCAGTCGGTTAAGCTTCCAACTTCGGCTCAGGTCATGATCTCACGGCTTGTGGGTTCGAGCCCCGCGTTGGGCTCTGTGCTGACGGCTAGCTCAGAGCCTGGAGCCTGTTTCAGATTCTGTATCTCCCTCTCTCTCTGACCCTCCCTTGTTCATGCTGTCTCTCTCTCTCTCAATCTCTCAGAAATAAATAAAATAATTTTAAAAATGGGTAGTAATCTGGCAGTATATGATCACATGTAAATACATTTAATGTTTAACCTAGAAATCTCAATTTTATGATCTATGTCCTATAAAAAATATGTATATATGTGTGTGTGTGTGTATATATATATAAATTTATAAAAACATTTATACACCTGGGGTACCTGGGTGGCTCAGTCGGTTAAGTCTCCGACTTTGGCTCAGGTAATGATCTCACCGTGTGTGTTAGAGCCCCACATCAGGCTCTATGCTGACATCTCAGAGCCTGGAGACTGCTTCGGATTCTGTGTCTCTCTCCCTCTCTGCAACCTCATCCCACTGGTGGTCTCTGTCTCTCTGTCTCTCTGTCTCTCTCTGTCTCTCTTTCGAAAATATAAATAAATATTTTAAAAAAGTTAAAAACCCGTATATACACAGGGGCATCTAGGTGGCTCAGTCGGTTAAGCATCGGACTACTGATTTCAGCTCAGGTCATGATCTCCTGGTTCGTTGAGTTTGAGCTCTGCATTGGGCTCTGTGCTGACAATGTGGAGCCTGCTTGGGATTCTCTCTCCCTCTCTCTCTGCCTCTCTCCTGCTCACATTCTCCCTCTCAATCTCTCCCTCTTTCTCTCAAAATAAGTAAGTAAGTAAGTAAATAAATAAATAAATAAATAAAACTTAAAAAACAAAAAGTATATACATATATAAGCACATAATAATGTACATAAAATCACTTTCATTATAGACAGTAACTAGAGAAGTAATAAAGGACGTTGTTTCTAGTTTGAAAATGGTCTTGAGTATAGCGTGAAAATAGTTACAGAATTTTAGGCGGACATGATGGAGCAAATTCCTCCATCTAAGATTATTCTGAAAAAAATTTTTTTTTTAATTCCAAGGCAGACAGTAGCTCTATATAATAGTTTTTATTAGCTCTTTTATCATTATTTAAAAGAAAACTAGGTTCTAAACATTGTTCTAATAACTTTACATATGCAGTTTTACTTTATTCTGTTTTTACAACTGACCACCTTCTGTTCAGTCCCAGAGATTTGAGGTAGTAATAGGCATCTGGAAATTACCTGGAACCTTTACAAGTGTCAAGCTTTAATATTAATGACATATGAAACATTAAAACAAGTATATGAAAATATCAAAGAAAATTACCACAGTGTATTACTAGTGTACATGTCCCTTTCTATAAGCAATTATTAGAGGATGAAGTGTTCTTCCTTTTTTAAACAGGCAAGGGAACTTTGATCTCTTATGGTTATATCGCCATCTAGTGGTAGAAATGTATTCCAAATATTTGCAGGCTAAGTAGGTACATCACCTCACCATGAAAGGTCAGAACCCTTGCATACATAGGAATTTCTGTCGCTGTTACTGGGTACATATCATCAGGGTCTCCACAATTCATTTTGTCATGTGGGGAGGAAATAATATTTTCTGCTGTGTGATAACTTTATTTAAATTTACTTTATTTAAATTAGTAGCGTCAAGTTTTAAAATGTTAACAGCCCTTTCTATGAAGTCTAAAATTCTAATATAAAAGCATATATTAAAGATTCTAATAGTTCTTATTAATGTGATGGAGTCAACTAGCTACCTGGCCATTTTTTCAGGTCAGTCTAAACCTAAATTGTAGAGCTCGGGTTATCCACACTTACACATAGCCCTCAGACTTTCTTAAAAATGAAAAGATTTCAGGTATAAAATGTAGATACCTTTGTAATGACTCTCCTTCATTTACTGTGTGATGCTTTCTGAGCCTTCATTTCCTTATCTGTATCTCCAGTCCTTCCTGCATTTATGTATAGGGTCTCACTCAACGCTTCCCACAACTTTGTCAGAAGGTTAGGAAAGGTGTTTAATGTCTTTGTCTTATGATGAAGGAGATGTGGTGTAAAGCTATCTTATAATTTATCCAAACTCAGTAAACAAATGTCAGAGATGGAAATGTACATAGATTTGCTGATTCCAAATTCAGTGCTTTCTCTTAGACCTCTCCTCACTTGCAGTTATGATAATTAGCTGAGCTAATATTTGTACAAATGCTTAAGTCCAATAGGAAAATGTCATTATAAACTTATATAATAAAGAGGACAGTGAGGTTTCTGAATGTGAGGAGGTTATGGGGAGAAAAGAGAAGAACACTTCATAAAAAGTATATACGTCAGGCTGAATTGAACTGACCGTCAAAATGGAAAATGTCCAGAAATTTGAGAGGCTTTACCTACATACAATCTACACAAATAAATATTTCTACCTTCCTGCACATTTTCTGCACCATCTTCTTAAAACACCATGGGGTGAATTATTGCCAAGTTAAGATTTATGCCATAGACTAGAAAAGCAACAAGGAGATGCTATATAGTCCAACAAACATTTGGTTACAATAGCAAAAACAGAGAAAGAAACAGGCTGAGTGTATAGATTTGTTGGTTGTATTTATAAGACGCTGTGTGTATGGAGTGTGCATGTGGGGGTGGAGGCTGGCTGTGAAGACCAACTCGGGTTCTTTAAAAGGTTCTTATTTCTCCTGCTCCTACGCTTCCCTTTCCTGTTTCATTCTATTCCCATAAAAGGAATTGTGACATGGAAAAAACAGTGAGACGACCGGAAAGGAGGGGAGAGATAAAGTTGAGTCACATCTTCTGTGATCCCATTGAGGTTCTCTAACATCTGAACAAGTAGCCCCAAGCCCACTGGGAGGTCCACTGTACTTAGTAGCTCCTTAGCAACCTGCCCTACAAATTTGTACAAAAGCACATTGGGAACATATACTCTATGTGGAGAGCAACTGAATTGTAACCTCGCTTTCTCTTCTGCCACCTGCCCCCCACCTCATGCACTCCTTTAAGCAATAATGGAAGCAAAATCCAAAGATCTCATCTCAAATCCAGTCTTTCCTCTCAGTCAGTACTAAACACAGAGGGCGACTAGAATTCCTTGTGGTTCTCCTAATTCAACCAGACTCACTCAAACCTAATCACAGATTTTTACTTTAGAATAAATATAAAGCCTGAAGTGGAGTTAAGAAACAACCTTTCTTCTTTCCTGTCACAGGTAATAAGCAAGTGACTAGACCATATCAATTTTTTCTCCCCTAGACAGTTTCCATTATGTCTGAATAAGTCACTTCCTAACCTAAAGCCAATATTACCTTAATTGTCTTTCACAGGTGACCCAACTCTGAGCATGTTCTCCAGCCCAAGAGCTTCTGGACTGTTCTAGAAAAAAAAACAAACATTAGTTTTTGTGTCAGGAAATAAGGTTGCAAGGCCGGCCATCAATGACTTGTATAATCACCGGTCTTTCAGGGCCTTAAGGCCCTTTCCTGCAAATTAAATGAGTTAAACTGAAGAATAGCAAAGGTTTCTTCTAGAACTGGTAGATTGACTACACAGTCTAATCAGGAGCTGGAAATTAATTCCTAGCCTTTACTTCAAAAGTCCCTGGTACTGGAATGAGTCAATTCTCTGGGCAATCTTTGCCAAAGAGTCTGCTGTGAAGATAACTGAACCAAGTTGGTGTAAGTTCTTCTGAGAAAGGAGCTCTCCTTTCCTTTAGTTTAACATTCTGTCAGCAGAGTTCATTGTTTGTCTTACAAGTGCCAAAAGGATAGACTTAACTATCCTTCCTGATAGACAGGTAGACATCTCTACCTGCCTCTGGAGATTACCATTATCATTACTGGTGTTCTTCTTTCTTTCTTTTTTTTTTTTTTAAAAAAGCTTGTTTATTTATTTTTGGAGACAGAGAGAGAGAGAGAGAAGGAGGAGGAAAGAGAATCCCAAGCAGGCTCTGCATTGTCAGAACATGACGTGGGGCTTGATCTCAGGAACGGTGTTATTGTGAACAGAGCCAAAGCCAAGAGCCAGACACTAACTAACTGAGCCACACACGTGCTCTTCTTCATTCTCAGTAAACTTTAACTAAATTTTAAAATGTCATGATAGTCACAGATATTTGGGGACTTCTAGCTTTTTTCAACATACAGCTTGAGTTTTGTCTTTATGAGTTCTTCCAGAAGCCCTCTCTGAAGGAGAAGATGCCCTTGGGATGGAGCACTGTCCTCAGTTTGGCAATAAGATCCATGAAGTCTGTTCTGCTCAGTGTTGAACCCACTGTGCTTCTAAATCTGTCCTCACTCCTTGCTACTGCCATTATAGGGATCTTGGATCCTTCTGGAGAGAGGCTTTCAGATGTAGGAAACAGACACAAAATAAATGATTCCCCAGCTGTGATTCTCAGGGTTTTCACATTGGTGTCATGTCCCCATTCTCTCTGTGCTTGTCTCTCCTTAGAAAAGTCATCTGAAGTAATATCTAGAGTCCCAAGTTTTCCAAATGATTCATTTCTTTGCAAAAGCAACAAGTTCCTCCTCTTTTGGGAAGTCTGGGGCAATCCAGTTGTGTAAATCTCTTAGGGATTTTCTAAAACTGTGGAGGAATGAGTTGCCTCCAACTACTCCTGAAGTTTCTGGCTGGGAGGTCAACCAGAGGCTCTTCTAATCCCCACACCATACATCTGTCCAGGAAACACCACCCCTTATAGAGCTATAAGCAGCAAGTGTAAGTGGGTTTCAGAGTATCCTCTTTGCAGAAGGAGCCCTGCACCCACATCTCTACTCTGGCTCCAGATCCGAAGGGTATCGCTGGGTGGTTCAATAACAGACTCCCAAGAGAGACAATGCCACCACTCACTCCTTCCTGACCTCCTACCCCCATTGGGAAGACTTTGTTTCTTACGTTGTTTGCTAGACATTTACTATGCCATTCTCTCTGCATCTTCATATAGCTAAATTATTCAACGATAACCAATGAAATTTAAAAGGATTGGGCCCATTTTGTCACTTTCTGCTTTAGCTAATTGAAGCATTGCTTCTTTGAAGAATTATCTTTTTATTGAGTTTTTTCTAATGTTGTATTTTCTTATCAGATTAACAGAGAAAATAAAAAATAGCTACTGGTTGAGGGATCGTCTACCTCTTTAAATATTCAACACTTATCTTCAGTCAAATAAAAAGGGTGAAATTTTGTCTTAGGTTTCATTTTAGAGAAACTGAACTTAATAAATACAAGTTCTTAATAAAGTTCTAGAAACTTTCCTTCTGTTCTTTTCAACAGATATTTTCTCAGCAAGGTATTAGGCTGGTGCTGTATCGGGAATCCTGGAGTATAGAAACTAAAATGAAACGTTCTGTGCTACATAAGTACTTTATGATCAAACAATGAATTCACCACTAGCATGTAAAATTTTCTTTGGAATGAAGCATGGGATAAAAAGTACGTTTATTAAAAGTTAAAGAGGACCAAAATTAGAAAGAACAAAGAAGGGTATTATATCATAATTAAGGGGTCTATCCACCAAGAAGATCTAACAATTGTAAACATTTTTGCCCCAAACAAGTAGAACCCAAATATATAAATCAATTAATCACAAACATAAAAAAACTCATTGATAATAATATCATAATAGTAGGGGACTTCAATGCCCCACTTATAGCAATGGACAGATCATCTAAGTAGAAAATCAAAAAGGAAACAATGGCTTTGAATGACACACTGGACCAGATGGACTTAACAGATATATTCAAAACATTTCATCCTAAAGCACCAGCATACACATTCTTCTCAGGTGCACATGGAACATTCTCCAGAATAGATCACATACTGGGACACAAACAAGTACAGCCCTCAATAAGTACAAAATAATTGAGGTCATACCGTGCATATTTTCAGACTACAATGCTGTGAAACTCAAAATCAACCACAAGGTTATTATTTATTTTTAAGAGAGAGAGACTGAGTGCGAGCAAGGGAAGGTCAGAGAGAGAGGGAGACACACAGAATCTGAGGCAGGCTCCAGGCTCCATGTTGTCAGCACAGAGCTTGACGCGGGTCTCGAACTCATGAACCTGAGCTGACATCAGACACTTAATCGACTGAGCCACCCAGGCACCCCAGGAAAAATTTGGTAAACCAACAAATACTTGAACACTAAAGAAAATCCTACTAAAGAATGAATGTGTTAACCAAGAAGTTAAAGAGGAAATTAAAACATACGTGGAAGCCAATGAAAATGACAACACTACAGCCCAAAACCTCTGGGATGCAGCAAAGATGGTCATAAGAGGGAGTAGCAATCCAGGCCTTCCTAAAGAAGGGAAAAAGGTCTCAGATACACAACCTAGCCTTACACCTTAAAAGCTGGAAAAAGAACAGCAAATAAAACCCAAACCAGCAGAAGACAGGAAATAATAAAGCTTAGAGCAGAAATCCATGCTATCAAAACCTAACCAAACCAAAAATAAAAAACAAAACAAAACAAACAAACAAACAAAAAAAACCCCAGTAGAACAGATCAGTGAAACCAAGATCTGGTTCTTTGAAAAAAAAAATCAACAAATTTATAAACTCCTAGCCAGTTTGATCAAAAAGGAAAAGGAAAGGACCCAAATAAATAAAACTGAGAATGAAAGAGGAGAGATCACAACCAACGCTGCAGAAATATAAACAATAATAAGAGAATATTATGAGCAATTATGCCAATAAATTGGGCAATATGGAAGAAATGGACAAATTCCTCGAAACATACAAACTACCAAAACTGAAACAAGAAGATATTGAAAAATTGATTGGACTCATAACCAGTAAAGAAATATTATTAGGAATTAAAAACCTCCCAAAAAACAAGAGTCCGGGGCCAGATGGCTTTCCAGAAGAATTCTACCAAACATTCAAAGAAGAGTTAACACTTATTATTTTGAAGCTATTCCAAAAAATAGAAATGGAAGGAAAACTTCCAAACTCATTCTATGAAGCCAGAATTACCTTGATTTCAAAACCAAAGACCCCACTAAAAAGGAGAACTACAGACCAATTTCCCTTATGAACATGGATGCAAAAATCCTCAACAAGATACTAGCCAACAATACATTAAAAGAAATATTCACCACAATCATGTGGGATTTATATCTGGGATGCAGGCCTGGTTCAATACATGCAAAACAATCAATGTGATACATCACATTAATAAAAGAAAAGACAAGAACCACATAATCCTCTCAATAGGTGCAGAGAAAGAATCTGACAAAATACAGCATCCCTGCTTGATAAAAACCCTCAAGAAAGTAGACATAGAAGGATCATACCTTAAGATCATAAAAGCCATATATGGAAGACCCACCACTAATATCCTCCTCAATGGGAAAAACTGAGAGCTTTCCCCCTAAGGTCAGGAACACAAGAGGGATGTCCACTCTTGCCATTGTTATTCAACATAATATTGGAAGTCTTAGCCTCAGCAATCAGACAACACAAAGAAATAAAAGGCATCCAAATCAGCCAGGAGGAAGTCAAACGTCCACTCTTGGCAGACTAAATGATACTCTTTATGGAAAACCCAAAAGATTCCACCAAAAAACCTGCTAGAACTGATCCATGAATTCAGCAAAGTCTCAGGATATAAAATCAATACACAGAAATCGGTTGCATTCCTGTACACCAATAATGAAGCAACAGAAAAAGATACCAAAAATCAATACCATTTATAATTGCACCAAAAACCATAAAATACCATGCATAAACCTGACCAAAGAGGTGAAAAATCTATACACTGAAAAAAATAGAAAGCTTATGAAAGAAATGTAAGAGAACACAACAAAACGGAAAAGTATTCCATGCTCATGGATTGTAAGAACAAATATTATTAAAATGTCAGTACTAGGGGCACCTGGGTGGCTCAGTTGGTTAAGCGTCTGACTTCGGCTCAGGTCATGATCTCACGGTTTGTGGGTTCAAGCCCCGCATCGGGCTCTGTGCTGAGCTAGCTCAGAGCCTGGAGCCTGCTTCAGATTCTGTGTCTCTCTCTCTCGCTGACCTTCCCCTGCTCATGCTGTCTCTCTCAGAAATAAATAAAAACATTAAAAAAATGTCAGTACTACCCAAAGCAATCTACATATTCAATGTAATCCTTATCAAAATTGCACCAGCATTCTTCACAGAGCTAGAACAAACAATCCTAAAGTTTGTGCAGAATGAGAAAAGGCTCAAAGAGCCAAGGCAATCCTCAAAAAGAAAACCAAAGCTGGAGGCATCACAATTCCGAACTTCACGATGAAAATAGAAATATCCTACAACCCAGCAATTTCTCTAATAGACATTTATGCAAGGGATACAGGTGTGCTGTTTCAAAGGGACACATGCACCCCAAAATTTATAGCAGTGCTATAGATAATAGCCAAAGTATGGAAAGAGCCCAAATGTCCATCGATGGATGAATGGATGAATGGATAAAGAAGAAGTGGTATTGGGGCACCTGGGTGGCTTAGTCGGTTAGGCGTCCGACTTTCGCTTAGGTCATGATCTCACGGTTCATGGGTTCGAGCCTCGCATCGCGCTCTGTGCTGACTGCCAGCTCAGGGCCTGGAGCCTGTTTCAGAGTCTGTGTCTCCCTCTCTCTCTGACCCTTCTCTGCTCAAGCTGTCTCTCTCTCTCTCCTAGAAAAAAAAAAAAAAAAAGAAGAAGAAGAAGTGGTGTATATATATGCAATGGAATATTACTCAGTGATCAAAAAGAATGAAATCTTTCCATTTGCAACTACATGGATAGAGGGTATTGTGTTAAGTGAAATTAGTCAGAGAGATACAAATATCATATGATTTCATTCATATGAGGAATTTCAGATACAAAACAGATGAACATAAGAGGGGGGAAGCAAAGATAATATAAAAACCAGGAGGGGGACAAAATATAAGAGACTCTTAAATATAGAGAACAAACTGAGGGTTGCTGAAGGGGATGGGCTAAATGGGTAAGGGGCATTAAGGAGGACACTTGTTGGGATGATCACTGGGTGTTATACATAGGGGACGAATCACTGGAATCTACTCCTGAAATCATTATTGCACTATAAGCTAAATAACTTGGATGTAAACAAACAAACAAACAAATATTTTTTAAAAAGTTAAAGAGTATGATTCCGGAAAAATGTCTCACTTGAGAGGCAGGACGATAGAGCTCTTAACACTACACATCCTTCAAGGCAGGATGGTAAATGAAACAGACTTTTGAAGCTTCCCATCCCAAGCAAGGGCTTAGAAAAACTGGATACAGGGGCGCCTGGGTAGCTCAGTTGGTTAAGTGTCCAACTTTGGCTCAGGTCACGATCTCACAGTTCAAAAGTTCCAGCCCCCATCCACTCAGTGCTGTCAGCACAGAGTCCACTTCAGATCCTCTGTCCCCACCCCCCCGGTCCTCCCCTACTCTCTCTCTCTCCTCTCTCTCTTTCAAAAATAAATAAGACATAGGGGTGCCTGGGTGGTTCAGTTGGTTAAGTATCCAGCTTCGGCTCAGGTCATGATCCTAGGGTTCATGAGTTCAAGCTCTGTGTTGGGCTCTGCGCTGACAGCACAGAGCCTGGACCCCACTTTGGATTCTGTGTCTTTCCCTCTCTCTCTGCCTCTCCCCACCCCTGTTCATACTCTGTCTCTCAAAAATAAATAAACATTAAAATAAATTTAAAAAAAGAAAAATAAATAAAATATTTAAAAAACTGGATACAATGAATTCTAATTCACTTTTTAAGCAGACAACTGAGCTTGAAATTGAGAAGAGGAAATCCCCAGATAGAAGAAACAAATAGAATATTCAAAATCAGTGCAGTGAGCAAGAGCTAAACTCAGTGACCTATGGAGGAACCAGAATGAAGTAAATCCCTATGGGAACCGTGGTTTTAACACATACGAAGCTCTAGACTTGAGTCTGAGGTCCCAGGCCACATTGTCACCCAGAAATGGGCCCATTCGTAAATCTGAGAGCCAGTCCATAAAATGGAAACTAGAATAGCCTGATAACTAAGCCAGTGAACAGTAAGAGGGTGGAGACAAAAGAAATCGGAAGCCTGCATCTGAACCTTGCTTGGTGTGTTATATGAATTTGCATTATCCTGTCTATGTGGAAAACCCCAATTTATAAATTCTTACAAAGACTAAAACCTTTGGGGCCTTGGCCAAAAGAGTCAACTGTGTTCCTGCCCCACAGACAATCCTTCACAAATTAGGATGCTCGATTCCTGTAGAAATAGCTCCCTGTGAAGGAGAGTTCCTAGTAAAAATGTGTATTCCATGAGAGCAGACAAACCTGAGGAAGAGACAGAGTGCAGTGAATCAGGTAAATGACGTCCAAAGAAATGCAGATAATAGAAAAATATAAACATGCCTTAAATTAAGGATCTTTACAATGCTCAAAGAGAAGCAAAGAGTGGCAACCGTAATGTAAGAACAAGACACAATGAAAAGAATCAGATAATTTTAAAAAACATCCAAAGAGATTCTAAAACTTAAAAATACAGTAATTCACACACACTTCCATAGGTAGGGCCAGAATTGCCCCGATACAGTAAACAACAAGTAAACTGGAGAAAATACAGACTGCAATTTGCAGACATTAAAGAACGGCCTGAGAGAAGAAACAATTGCTCTGGCTTCTACATGGGCACATATTTTAGGTCACAACGGGAAAAGGGAAAACTCAAGCAGAACACAGTGGGCTCAAAGACTTTAAGAGATGGAAATCGGTGTTTAGGGCGTCTGGAGTGGCACGAGTTTCCGGGCAGAGTACCAGACAGGAGAGAGCCACACGCAGAAAAAGCTCCAGGAACCTGCCAAGAGATCACTGTACCAGACACAGCACTGGGCTGTGATCCTTGTGAGAAGGGAAACAGACAAGGTGAGCGTCATGGCCAAACAGCTGGCTACCTGGAGACTGTCACCAAGCGCCAACGCCAGGAACCAGCAGTCTCACAGAGCTGACAGGCAGACATTGGAGTTTGGTGGGTGTAAGGTGACTCGAACTGCAGGGCTGAGGGTCGGAGAGAAGACAAGCCGCCCAGAAAGCAACAGAGGGATACTCTCAAGTATTGGGCGAAGTACTAGCTACACACGTACGAGGAATCACCCGAAGCCAGAGTAACAAGCACCAGAGGGACAAAGTCAGAAAATTCCTGAAGCTCAGAAGCTTAGGAACAATCTGTGTTCTCACTGGCAAAGGTAGAAAGAGCTTGACACGTGGGGCATCAGGTAGAAAACCTATTTATTGCTTTACCGCAGAAGCTAACTTAACTCTGAAGACCGAACCCACTTAATAAAGCTTAAGAACAGGAAACCACAAATTAAATGCCTTTTTAGGTATTATTTTTAATATGTTAAAACATCCATAACATAAAAGTTACCATTTTATTCACATTTAAGTATACACTCCAGCCGCATTAAGTATATTTGCCATTTTGTGCAACCATCACCACTACCCATTTCCAGAACTTTCTCATCATCCCAAATTGAAATGCTGTCCTCATAAAACAATAACTCCCTATCCCTCTTGCCCTCCAGCCCTTGGTGATCTCTATTCTACTTTCTGTCTCTATAAAGTTGCCTATTTTAGGTGCCTCATGTAAGTGGGATCACACAGCGTTTGTCTTTTTGTGTCTGGCTTATTACGCTTAGCACAATATCTTCTAGGTTCATCCATGTTGTGGGCTTAATCAGAATTCCATTCCGTTTCAAGGTTGAATTTTTGGCTATTGTATGCATATATCACTTTTTAAAAAGTCATTGTCTGTTGATGGACATTTCAGTTGTTTCCTCGTTTGAGCTTTTGTGAATAATGCTGCAGTGAACGTTGGTGTACAAGTATGTGTTGGAGTCCTTGCTTTAAATTCCTTTGGGTTTATACCAAAAAAGTGGAATTGCTAGATCGTATGCTAATTCTATGTTTAACGTTTTGAGGAACTGCCAAGCTGTTTTCCATGGTGGCTGCACCATTTTACATTCTATCAATAATGCATAAGAGTTCCATTTTCTTCACGTTCTTTTTTAAACCCTCTTAAGACAATTTAATAATTAATTTCATTAATTTCTTTTTTCCCAGCTGGTGGAAGATTCATCTTCACTCCTCCCTGTGCCTTCCATCCCCACCCCAGCACTGTGTCAAACTCCAAAGGACGTGGTATTGGGGGTTGAACCCTTTGGCCCACACAGGTCATCATGAAATGTTCTTTCCCAGGGTCTGACAGATTGAGGGATGGCAGCTTTCTGTTGTGTCCACACTATGTTTGAGACATGAGACATTCTTATAAGACAGGGAACCCCAAGGTCAATAATGCAGCCATTTTCCCTAGGGAATCATGCAAGACCCTAGCACTACCAACAAGCCCATTCCAATCCCTGCTCCTCTGAAATGCACAGGCCCTAGACGTCAATCCCTAGACGTCACTCTGCGTTTTGGGGGACAAGCTGTACCTCAGTCCTCCTTCTGTTTCTTCCCAACCCCTAATTTCTCTTAAACATTTTGCAAACATTTACACACTCAAACCGAACACCGGAAATCTTGTAGATTACTTCTGCCTTCCTGCTGACCACATACTTTCCCAAAAGCAAAGTAGCTTGGTTAGTCAAGAACCGGATCAGTTGAATGGGAAGGAAATGGGGAAATGTGGGAGGGGTGGGTGTCATTAGCACTTCAAAACATTATCCAGGTAAATAACCAATTAGATTTAAAACAAAAACAAAAATAAAAACTTTTCCATGCTCATAGAGAAATTCTGAGAAAGGCATTTTAAGTTATAAAGAAAAAGGGCGCCTGGGTGGCTTGAGCGTCAGTTGAGCGTCCGACTTCGGCTCAGGTCATGATCCCATGGTTTGTGAGTTCTAGCCCCACAGAGGGCTCTGTGCTGACAACTCAGAACCTGGAGCCTGCTTCACATTCTGTGTCTCCCCCTCTCTCTGCCTCTCCCATAATCATGTTCTGTCTCTCTCTGTCTCTCAGTGATAAATAAACGTTAAAACAATTTTAAGTGTAAGGAAAAAAGTAGACATTACTTATAACCACATCATCTAAAGGTAACACTTTGAAATATACCCTTCCAATCTTTTCTCAGAACACAGAAACTACTTTGCAACTTTAAGTTCATACCATGAATTCACACCATGAGTGTTACCTTTCAACATTTTATAGTCACTGTTTCTTAACTAACTAAATAAAATATTTTAATCTTCTATTTCCTGAGATTTTCAGAAATCTCATGCCTTCTCCACTAGTTCTGAGGCTTCTGAATGACAGAGAACCTGCTTACTTTCTTCTAATTATTTTTTATCCACTGTTTCTAGTTTTATCTAGCCTGCTCTTCGCTGTCCAGTATGATAGCTGATATACATATGCCTATTTGTTTTTTCCTTTCTTTTCTTTCTTTTTTTTTTTTTTAAGAAAACACTTAAAAGTGTACTGATTGAAACTTAACTGTGATTTTATGGGAAAGCACTTATGGAATTATGGTGTTGGTTTTACATTTTTAAAAATATAATGTATTGTCATCTTAGCTAATATACATTGTATATGGAGTGCTCTTGGTTTCAGGGGTAGATTCCCATGATTCATTGCTTACATACAACACCCAAGGCTCATCCCAGCAAGAGCCCTCCTCAATGTCTATCATCCATATTCCCCTCCCCCCCCATCAAATCTCAGTTTGTTCTCTGTATTTAAGAGTCTCTTATGGTTTGTCTCCCTCTCTGTTTAAAACTATCTTTTCCCTTTCCCGTCCCCATTGTCTTCTGTTAAATTTCTCAAGTTCCACATATGAGTGAAAACATATGATGTCTTTCTCTGACTGACTTATTTCACTCAGGATAACACCCTCCAGTTCCATCCACTTTGTTGCAAATGGCAGGATTTCATTCTTTCTCATTGCCAAGTACTATCCTATTGTATATATAAACCACATCTTCTTTATCCATTCACCTGTTGATGGACATTTGGGATCTTTCCGTGATTTGGCTATTGCTCAAAGCGCTGCTATAAACCTTGGGGTACAAGTGCCCCTATGTATCAGCACTCCTGTAAACTTTGGATAAGTTCCTAGTAGTGCTTTTGCTGGGTTGTACGGTAGTTCTATTTTTAATTTTTTGAGGAGCCTCCACATTGTTTTCCAGAGCAGCTGTTTGAATTCCCACCAACAGTGCAAGAAGGTTCCCATTTCTCCTTGCCAACATCTCTTGTTTCCTGAGTTGTTAATTTTAGCCACTCCAACTGGTGTGAGATGGTATCTCATTGTGGTATTGAATTGTATTTCCCTGATGATGAATGAAGTTGAACATCTTTTCATGTGTCTATTGGCCATCTGGATGTCTTCTTTGAAAAAATATCTGTTCATGTCTTCTGTCCATTTCTTCACTGGATAATTTGTTTTTTGGGTATTGAGTTTGGTAAATTCCTTATAGATTTTGGATACTAACCCTTTATCTGATATGTCATTTGCAAATATCTTCTCCCATTCCATCAGTTGCCTTTTAGTTTTGTTGATTGTTTCCTTTGCAGTGCAGAAGGTTTTTATCTTGATGAGGTCCCAATAGTTCATTTTTGCTTTTATTTCCCTTGCTTTCAGACATGTGTCAAGTAAGAAGTTGCTGCAGCTGAGGTCAAAGGGGTTGTTACCTGTTTTCTCCTCTAAGGTATTGATGGTTTTCTGTCTTACATTTAGATCTTTCATCCCTTTTGAGTTTATTTTCGTGTATGGTGTAAGAAAATGGTCCAGTTTCATTCTTCTGCATGTTGCTGTTCAGTTCTCCCAGTACCGTTTGCTAAAGAGACTGTCATTTTTCCATTGGATATTGTTTCCTGCTTTGTCAAAGGTTAGTTGGCCATATACTTGTGGGTTCAATTCTGGGTTCTCTATCCTATTCCATTGGTCTATGTGTCTGTTTTTGCACCAACACCATACTGTCTTGATGATGACAGCTTTGCAGTAGAGGCTAAAGTCCAGGATTGTAATGCTTCTGCTTTGGTTTTCTTCTTCAATATTACTTTGGCTTTTGGAGTCTTTTGTAGTTCCATACAAATTTTAGGGTTGTTTGTTCTAGAATTTTATAACCAGTGAAAATAACTTTGAAAAATAAAGGCAAAACAATTTTTTTCTAATATACTGAAAGGATTCACCGTAAGCAAAAATGTTAAAGCAAAAATGGAAACACCGACGTATACCAAGGAAGAAGAGCACCAGAAATGGTAACTACATGAGTAAATGTAAGTTTTTCTTATTATTCAAACACGAAGGGATATTGGAATTCTGAAATGGATTATGTAAGCTCTTCAACTGCCACATGAGAGTATGTGCTATGGGTATTAAGAGGATACTACCTTTCCAAGAGTTTGAGAAATACCTTGGTAAGAGGAGTTTCGGTGTTAAATCCTTTGTACTAGATTTTCTTTGCAGGCCAGAAATGACAGTGGACAATTCTGCTATTGAAAGCGCTTCTTTGAATCCAGTGGGGATGATTGAATCCTGAATTGATGAGGGCCAAGTGGTAGTACTTATTCAATGTAGACTTAGATGGTTATTATAATGAATATCAATGCCAAAACAGTAACATGAATGTTAGCCCACAGATATCTTTGGCATTGGCTACTTGATTAAAGTTGGCCTTTGATATGAATTAATGGTGATTGGAATTTTTACTCAGGTCCATATCAAAGTGAGCCCATGTGGTCCCTGGACAAATTTCATAGATATTTTGCAATTCTTGGATGAATATTTGGAATATACATACTCAACAATTGGAAGAATCCAAATATTATTCCTGTAAGTGGTGTATGAAAGACTATTCTGGTAGGAAAGTCAAAGAAACTGGCTAGTGGAAACCAGTTCTCTAGGGAGAACGGCCACTATATACCAAAAGAGTACACAAAAAGCAACCTCATTTCCTGGAGAACTTGCAAAGATTAATGAAATTATCAAAGAAGGATTCAGAACTCATGATTTCTACATCTTCATTCAACTCACCTGTTTGGCCTATTCAGGTGAGAAAGATGACATTGGTTTATCCTTAGTTTAAGGAGATTATGACTCAAGTTGATGGTACCAATCAGCAGAGCCCTTTCTGTCCTCTATGATCCAGAAAATATTTTTCTCTATGCTTATTATTAAAAATCACAAGAAGCAGTGTTCTTTCACTCAGCAGAGCCATCAATACACATTTCTTCACTTCTTATTGTTACATCAGATCTATCTCTATGTCTTAATCTAGTCTAGAAGCACCTTGATCATCATTCTATTCCAAAGAATATTATAGCTCTGTGGCATGACTTAGGAACAGAGAAAAAGCTAGGAGGAGAGTGGGAGAAGATGAGGCTAGAAAGATCGCCAAGAGCCAGACAATTTAGTTTCTTGGAGACTAAGGATTTCAAGGAAGTTAAAGAGTTTGGTTTTTAGCTTAAAAACAAAGGCAAATCTTTAAAGATTTTATAGCTTAATGGATTGGCAAAAGTGAGGTAGATGACAATGTCCTTTTAAAAGTGTTGTTATTTCAATAACTGAAGAATTCATTCTAGCTGAGAAGAAAAAAATGAGAACTGCATTTTAAAGAGATCACCCAGCATGTTGTCAAAAATGGATGAGAATGGATGATACAAGAATTGAAAGGAAATTAACTAAAAGACTAGTCCACTAGAATGGATAGAAGAGCTATTTAGAATAAAGAATAAATGATTTCACTCAAATGGGTAATTTGAGAAACATAACACAGAAAAACAAATGAAAACCAGACTCTTCTTAAAAAGATTTTTAATGTTTATTTTTGAAAGAGAGAGGTGGGGGGAGCATGAGCCAGGGAGGACCAGAGAGAGAGAGGGAGACAGAGAATCCAAAGCAGGCTCCAGGCTCCGAGTTGTCAGCACAGAGCTCGACATGGGGCTTGAACCCACAAAATGCGAGATCATGACCTGAGCTGAAGTCTGATGCTTAACAGACTGAGCCACCCAGGTCCCCCTAGACTCTTAAATATAGAGAACAAACTGATGGTTTCCCAAGGTGGGTGGAGGATGGAGAAACAGATAAAAGAGATTAAGAGTACACTTATCTTGATGAGCGCTGAGGAATGTACAGAACTAATGAGTCATTATATTGTATGTCTGCAGCTAACACTGCATGTTGATTATACCTCAGTAAAAAAAAAAAAGAAAAAATCTCTACCTGGATTTAAAAAAATCGATGGATCTCGAAGATGGATTAAATATTGGAGTCTGAAGAGAATGCAGTTATCATGGATTTTGAAGTTATGCAACTGGGTGCACGGTGTCACTGTTCAGTGAGATTAGAAACATTGGAGGGAACAAACCTGGCAGGGAGTTTGGCATTTAACATATGGAGGCTAAAGCACGTGAGTGGAGATGTAAAATAAGACACACAGGGTGGGAGGCTCAGAAGACAGATGTGAACTAGGTTTAGAATTTTTTAAGTCATGTAAATATACTTGGTAATAAATGTATTTGCCTGTGGAAGTATAATAAAATGTGCAGAGAGATGAGGCTTGAGTCTTGAAAAACCTCAACATTTGGGCACCTGGGTGACTCAGTCTGTTAAGCATCAGACTTCAGCTCCGGTCACGATCTTGTGGTTTGTGGGTGTGAGCCCCACATGGGGCTCGGTGCTCACAGCTCAGAGCCTGGAGCCTGCTTTGGATTCTTTGTCTCTCTCTCTCTCTCTTTGCACCTTTCCCAGTCACACTCTGTCTCTCTCTGTCTCTCTTGTCCATTTAAAAATGAATGTTTATGTCTCTCTCTCTTTGTCCCTTTCTCAGTCACACTCTGTCTCTCTGTCTCTCTCGTCCATTTAAAAATGAATGTTTATTCAACGTCTTGTCTCATTCATTTAAAAATGAACAAACATTTTTTAAAAACTGTAATAAAAAATAAAAGAAAAACCCCAAATTTAATTCACAAGCAGAAGAGGATAAATCTACATGCACACACACACACACACACACACACACACACACACACACTTTTTTTTCTCAGTTATAGAAAGGAAGAGTGGCCAGAGAGTTAGGTAGAAAACCAGTAGATAATTATACCCATGGAAACCAGCAGAACCAACTATTTAAAAATTTAAAAAGTGTGGTTAATAACATCAAATGCTAGCAAGAACTGAAAAATGTCCTTTTGCTTTGGCAATATGGAGGGGATTGCTCACCTGAATGGGACAGGCAGAGGCCAAATTAAAATAGATTGAACACTAGTAAAAGGTGTTGAAAAGAATAGGGAATCTCTAACTCTTTTAAAACGTTAAAACATTTGACCCTGAAAGGAAGTGGGAAAGGTAGGAAGTGAGTGTTAGTGAAAAGGGGTCTGAGTATAAGGAGTTTATAAAAGCCTTTAAAACATTTTTTTTGTGTCTCACGTTTAGGTTTTTAATCCATGTTGAGTTTATTTTTGTACATGGTGTAGGATAGTGGTCCAGTTTCATTTTTTTGCATGTTGCTGTCCCGTTTTTCCAACACCATTCCTAGAGAACACAGACAGTAATCTCTTTCACATCAGCCATACCAACTTCTTACTAGACATGTCTCCTGAGGCAAGGGAAACAAAAGCAAAATAAACTATTGGGACTTCATCACATGAAAAGCTTCTGCATGGCAGGAAGGAAACAATCACCTAAACTAAAAGACAATCTTCAGAATGGGAGAAGATATTTGCAAATGATGTATCTGATAAAGTGTTAGTATCCAAAATGCGTAAAGAACTTATAAAACTCAATGCCCCCAAAATGAATAATCCAATTTTAAAAATGGGCAGAAGACATGAATAGACATTGTTTCCAAAGAATACTTACATACATGTGGTCACATGAAAAGATGTTCAACGTCACTCATTATCAGAGAAATACAAATCAAAACTTCAGTAAGATATCACCTCATACCTGTCAGAATGGCTAAGATCAACACTATAAGAAACAGCAGTTGTTGGCGAGGATGTAGAGGAAGGAGAACCCTCCCGCAATGTTTGTGAGAATGCATACTGGTGCAGTCACTCTGGAAAACAGTATGGAGGTTCCTCAAAAAGTTAAAAGATAGAACTACCTTACAATCCACTAATTAAACTACTAGGCACTTACTCAAAGAATATAAAAATACCAATTCCAAGGGATACATGTGCCCCAGTGTTTATAGCAGCATTATCTAAAATAGCCAAACTATGGAAACAGACCAAATGTCTATTGACTGATGAGTAGATAAAGAAGATGTGATACATACGTACAATGGGATATTACTCAGCCATCAAAAAGAATGCAATCTTGCCATTTGCAACAATATGGATGGAATTAGAGTGTATCATGCTAAGTAAAATAAACCAACCAGAGAAAAACAAGTACCATATGATTTCACTGATATGTGGAATTTAAGAAACAAAACAAAACAAAATAAACAAGCAGAAGGAAAAAGAGAGAGAGAAAGAGAGACAAACCAAGAAACAGACTTTCAATTATAGAGAACAAAATTATGGTTACAGGAGGGGAGGAGGTCAGGGGGATAGGTGAAATAGGTGATG
Source organism: Hyaena hyaena (assembly GCF_003009895.1). Lineage (NCBI taxonomy): Eukaryota > Metazoa > Chordata > Mammalia > Carnivora > Hyaenidae > Hyaena > Hyaena hyaena. The sequence continues at coordinate 5,093,920 of NW_024080675.1, read as the reverse complement.
GGGATTAAGGAGTGCCTTTGTTGTGAAGAGCACTGAATGTCATATGGAATTGTTGAATTACTATATTGTACACATGAAATTAATATTACACTGTATGTTAACTAACTGGAATTTAAATAAAAACTTATATTTTTTAGTATGTTTAAATGTCACTGGGAATGATCCAACATTAGGAAACAGTTGAATATGCAAGAAAGAGAAAGAAATTCTTTGGTAATGTAATGTTTATGAGAAATCAGGAAAACGTAGAATCCAAGACCCAGGTGAGAGATTGACTTTAAACAGGAGACAAGAGAAGAAAAGGAAAAGACGAATGCAGATGGAGGTTCATAAAATCGGTAACAGGAAAAGTGGGACAATAGATCTCTGATGGCTTCTCAGTGAAGAAAGATCTAATTTCACCTGCTACAAGTGAGGAAGAAAACAATTTTAAGCTTGCCACGCAAGGTGGAAATCCCATTTGAAATAGGTTATCCTGAATTTATCCATGAGAGCAACCTGCAGCTGATGATGAAGAAGGTACAGAGAAAGTGGGAAACAGGGCTTTCTAAACACGTGTAGTAAGAAAACAGAAAAGCAATGTGTTTTTGTTATTGGCAGTACTGTTGAATTTGTGGTTATAGTCTCTCCACTGAATAAGGAACTGAAGAAAGAGTGGGCAGGTAGACTTGGGGGTTAGGGAGGACAGAGGCCTAACATGGTCAGACAGTGGTCAAGAGTGAGTCATTAAACAAACAAGATGAACACAGAGGTTATAGACAGAGGGCAGGATGTTTGAATTAATGATTTTGGAAGAGGTGCAATATTATGACATAAGGTCGGGGTGTTTCCAAGGAAGTCATTTGTTGAAATTCTCTACTCTCTCTACTCGAAACCATGCTAAATTTTAACCTCACTCTTCAAGTCGGTATAATGACAATTATTATTTTTAACTCCAATATTGGGGGTTATGCCATTTAAAAAAAAAAACAAACAAATCCATTAGGGATAGGTTTGTATGCTCAGTCTCTGAATCAATTCTCATAGAGTTCATTTACATGCCATCAGCTGGCAGCAGCTGTGAAATTTTATATTTAGGGTGCATACTTCCTCTCAATGGCATTCAGATTTCCCTTACCCATTTACCAATTTCCTGGGCCTGTGATTTCACAACCTTGGTTGATCATCAGAATCGTCTCAGGAACTTTTTAAATTCACAAGTTCCCAGCCTGCCCATGGTTAACTAGATTCAGCAGTTCTCATCTGGGGCGTGGGACTCTGTGTATTAACAAAAAAGCTTCCCAGGTAATTTTAACAATTGGCCATAGATGGCAACCCTTTCCCCCGAGAGACGGGGAAGGATTCTGACTCTGGCTTCTCAAGTCCTTGATAGAAACTTCTGGAGCTAGATATCTCAAAGGACACGGTGGGAATGATGGCAGAAGGGAAGAAGGGAACACAAACTAGACACAAATGGAGCCCAAATTTACATTTCGTCGAGCTCATTTGTGGATTTTGAATAAATTAAAGATGTGGAAACATTCCATTACTTTTCCTTCTCATCTTAAAAAAGGAAGAAGGGGCTATTTCTCAATTTCTCTGAAACACTCCGATGCTAGCCACTGTAGTGTAGCATGATAATAGTTCTATGATAGACTTTACTGTAAAATGGTGTCGTCATTTATGGTATTGATCTCAAGGTTTGCTTATCATTTTATATTCTCCTCCATATCTGGTTTTTGGAGACGAAAAAAGACAGATAAGTTGGGAAGCTACTGCAGAAGACTGTAGTGGAAACCATAAAAATTGCTAAATAAATCCAAGGAAGAGCAAAAACTGAAAGTGATTTTAAGACAGGATGGAGACAACCTGGAACTGGGCGTAGTTTCTTTGGATTTCGACAGGAACTCTGAATCAAGGTTCGTTAAGAGCTGTCCTTTTAAGTGCCACTAAGTAGAAAGCTTTTTTACTTGAATGTAAAGACTGTATAGATAGTCTTATTTCAAGTCATATGATTACTCCTGACATTAGCTTATACTTTAACAAAAACACAGAGACTTAAAACCAACTTTCAGAGTGAATGTTGTAACAGTCTTTAACCTCAGGACCAGAAAAAGAAGAATTGAAACTCAAGGTGCACTGTACCTTGGTTCCTATTTCCTATGGGAACTCTTTGAGAGTTTAAGAGAAAAAACCCATGGGGGAAGGAGGGAAGTGAACTTAATTATGTAAGTCAGATCCACCAGAGAATACCTAGAGTAAAATAGTGATAAGACTCACCAGTTCCAGGTAGAGGAGATTAAAGCCTTTCACGGTCCACATATTCAGAAACATAGTCAATGTCCAGAAAGCATTACTGAATGTACAGCATGAGGCACATGCATGATCTGAGTTTATGCTTAAGTTAAACTCATTTTGCGTCGACTTTAACACTTACAAAGTAATGATTCCTTGCAAATGATATTGCGCCCTAAAAAAAAGAAAAGACAACCTGACTTTGGCCCTTTCAGTGACTTGAAAGAATTACTGATGGCTTGTGTATAAAATTTGTGATTGATACGGCATAGGAATGAATAGCCAGAGCTGGTTGAAAGAATAAAGATGCAAAATAACATTGATCTAGGAAAACTTTAGGTCAAATCCAATATGAAGAAATGTTATGAATGTATCTATAAACACTGGTACTTAATTAAAAAGAATCTTCAAATGTTCAAATACATAAGATTAGCATGGGAACTAATATGGCTTAAGAGTAGCACATGTGAAAACAACTTCTGGCTTTAATTAACTCAGTATTAGGCAATAATATGATAGAACAGTGTAAGTAGTTTCTGATATTGGAACAGATCCATGCAAGTATAGCATTTAGGAAAAGGGAAATAATCTCATTTTTTGCTGATTACACTGCATGGTGCTGAGGTCCACCAGACTTAAGGAACGTAAACAAACTGGGTTGTACCTGATAGTGGATGAAGACTATGGTACAAGGACTTGAATCCATAATATATGGATATAATCCATATATTATATATAATATATATAATATATATTATGTATATATAATAACATATAATAATACATATTATTATATATAATATATATAATTATATATATTATATTATTATATATAATTATATATATTTATATATATTATATATTTTATATATATATATATTTCAAGAAGTAAAATACTTGGCCTGTAGAAGAAAAAAAACACAGCTGTGTTAAAAATATGATGTAGCATTAGATTCATTCTGTGTAGTTCCAAATGGCAGGACTCAGTAAGGCCAATGAGTAAAAAGAGCAGGTAGACAAATTTTGTCTCCATGCCAAAACAAGAAGTGAGACAAGGCCTTAATAAACTTGAATCCCAGGAGGAAACTTGTAAACCTCTTCAGGCGTAATGCTAACACAGAGAGTCTTGCATAAGGCAGAGGGATGAAATGTTCATCAGCCTTCAAAAGCTATTCAAATATTGGTGCCAAGCTGCAAAATAATCACCTGGGAGATCATTTTAAAAATTTAAAACATCATTTTAAAAGTCCTTCACCTGGGCCTTCTAAGCTATTTGAACTACTTTGGGTTTTAGCACAGAAATCTATATTTTTAACATGCTTTTGGGTGATTGTGATGACTGGCCCTGTTCAAAAGCCACTGAATGATATTATTTTTTTTTAAGTTTATTTATTTATTTTGAGGGTGAGGAGGGGCAGAGAGAGAGGGAGAGAGAATCTTACATGGGGCTCCAACTCACAAACTGAAATGATGACCTGAATCAAAATAAGAGTAGGGGCTTAACTGACTGAGCCAACCAGGCACCCCAAATCATATTATTTCTAAAAAAAAATATTCAAATGGATAAAGAATATGAGGTGTATACATGCAATGGGATATTACTCAGCGATCAAAAGGAATGAATCTTGCCATTTACAACAATGTGGATGGAACTAGAGTGTATGTATCAAGCTAAGTGAAATAAGGTAGTCAGAGAAAGACAAATACCATATGATTTCACTCGTGGAATTTAAGAAACAAAACAGATTAACACAGTGAAAGGGAAAGAAAAATAAGATAAAAACGGAGAGGAAGCAAACCATAAGAAACTCTTAAATACAGAGAACAAACTGAGCATTGCTGGAGGGGAGATGTGTTGGGGGGGGATGGATTGAGCAGGTGATGGGCATTGAGGAGGGCACTTGTTGAGATGAGCACTGGGTATTGTACGTAACGAACGAATCACTAAATTCTACTCCTGAAGCCATTACTACACTATCTGTTAACTAACTTGGATTTAAATAAATAAATATGGGTACCTAGATGGCTCAGTCAGCACCATCCGACTTCAGCTCAGGTCATGGTCTCACGGTTTGTGAGTTTGAGCCCTGAGTCGGGCTCTGTACAGACAGCTCAGAGCCTGGATCCTGCTTAGGATTCTGTGCCCCCCTCTCTCTCTGCCCCTTCCCTGCTCAAGCTCTGTCTCTCAAAAATAAATATTAAAAAAAACAAATATAAAAATATATTTGTACTGTAAATGCTATAATTACAAATACTTTTAAAAGATGATGCTATTGGGTAAACTGTCTAATGAAATATTCGATAAGGCTAAGATTTAATTTATTTAATTTAATAAACTAAGATTTGATTTATTAATTTGTCACTAATTAACTTACATGAAAATTCTAGAAATGTGATCTAAAAGAGAATTTGTAAGAAATAAGAAACAAAATCAGACACTAGCTTGTTTATTGTCTAGTTATTCCACTCGATTCACTAGAAACATCGGTGTTTGCTAGATTTAATGGAAGTTCTCGGGTCAAATACAATACTCTTTTGCCATCCTGCAGAAAGCACCGGTCTTTCTTAGTCTGATACAGGGATTTTCCAAAAGGATCTTTTTAGTCCCAATAGCCAACTGTATTGCCTGATTGGCACTCATTTAAAAAAAAAAAAAGGATATAAAAAATCTGCTATGGTTAAAATTTCACAAAGCACAGATGTCCTTGGTCAGCATGAACATAAGCCAGCAAAACTGAGGAACTGTTTCTGCAATATCTGCTATCTACTTCTGGATTCTGGCTGCACTGGGTGTACATGCTCACGTGGTGTGTGGCAACAGGACCTCAGACAATAATTTGTTTCCATGGAGCAAGGAGAGCTGAACTGAAAAAGCCAAGACAACGTCAGAGCTTCCACAGATTAGGTCATTGCTTTCCTACCCATTTGTCAGTAGTGGTTGAGAACTGCTTATAAGAACATGACTTGGCCTCTGTGAGCCCAGCATTCTTTCATACAGGGGGAAAAAAAAGCAGAAGATTCCAGGGTTTTCAGTAAACAGCCTTGTTGTGTAGAGATGAACTGACAGGGGACACCTATAGCTCTAGCACCTGCTCTAGGCTGTTTCACAAAGGATGAAAGATATCCTTCAAGACCCATATCCGTGCTTCAGTTCTTCTCTCCTTGTGTGCATCTCAGAGTCTTTGTTACTTATCACTTCCACCTTCCCTGTACTGCAGCTTGTTAGTCTATATTTCAAGTTCGGCTTTCCCCCCAAACCCTGGCGCCATATTCCAGGTTGTCAGTAGCCTAAGCCCATTTGGAGATCTCACCGTCGTCTTCAAAATTCCAAGTCCTTTCTCATTGTTATAGAAAAAAACTTTATGCTTTTTACAAATATTTGTTGAGCCCTAACTATGGTGCCAGGTACTGCCGAGGCAGTAGGGATATGTCAGTAAATAAACCAGATTTGCCTTCACGGATTTCAAAGTCTGAGTGAATATAGGAATATAGGCAAATAAACAGGTGATCCTAGAGTGTGAAAACACCCTGGCTTATGGGGAAGTTCAGAGTCTAGGAGAAGAAAAAGGGACATAAGCCAGGATGAGGAATCAGGAATGCTCCTTGGAAGAAATAAGGCCTAACTTGAGACGCAAAGAATGAGTAGATGTTAATGACCCTTGTCAAGACTGTTTTTCCAAGCTCCAGCACAGGGCCTAGAACACCATAGGTCCCCACTCAGTGCTTGTCAAATGCAGGAATTAAAAAAAAAAACACACTTCAGACTGAGATAAAAATATAGAAGAGACTCAGGGTTTTAAGAGAAATCACTTTGCATTTGGGCAAACAGTGATAACATTGTATGGATAGGAAAGGAGTGAATATCCATCTGGGATAAATGATATTGATCTAAAAGAGAACTATGCATGCCAATAGATAGAAATGTGACTGTAAACCTTTAAAACTATTAAAAGAAGGATCCTCTGGGGGTACATTCTTTTAAGTTTGAAAGCTGAGAGATGAGTGGGAGTCATCCAAAAGAGACATGGTGGTGGCAGCCATGGCAAAAGAGCAGGAAAAATATCAAGGGAATAGTTTGCTCCAGGTTGACATCTCAGAGACTTGGCAAGTTCAGGTGGTAAGGCAGGCAATTCAGTAGTGTGGAGGGGAAGACAAGACCATGAGGCTGGAGGATCCTGATGGTAAGTCTTACATGTCATGTTAAGACAGTTGGGCTTAAGGTCAATGATCAGTCAAGGGGTTATAGATGATCAGGTAGAAGGGAAGAGTGAGATCGTGATAAAATCAGACTGGCTGACCACCTATACAAAGGTTCTCAAGGTTAATATTTGTGTCCCCACACTCCAAGGCCTAATTTTTGGTTTCACAGTTTCAGAAATTTGCTTCATCAGCATAATGGATTGTTCTCCTGGAGACAGACTCACACGAACAGAACTTCCAAGGAACTGTTTCTATAAACTGTATGAATTTTCTGGTGAGCGGTATATTCGCATCCCCTATACAGAGCCTCCCTTTCCTTCTCTGTGTAGGAATCCAGACCTCAGAAGGTCACTTCTTAAGTTGGGATCTGAGACAACAGACAAGGAAGGTAAACTGAGGGATATTTCACCAAATTCCACCCTGTGACTCTCAACCCTCACTCAGGGAGCTTTTTAAAGTTATTAATGTCTCTCTTAGACCAATTAAATCACAATCTCTGGAAGTGAGCCCCAATTTAATTGTGTAAACCTCTCACATTACTCAAACAGTCAGCCACCGATGTAGACCCTTGATATGACTTCCTGCATCTGCTGGGTAGATGTTCACATTCCTACAAATTCAGCATCTGCCTTGCTGGACAAGACAGGATACACACTGCCAACTGTCTTGTTTCTGACCCCAGGTTTTCTAGCTTTTGATACAAACCACTTCTATTCCAATGACATATACTTTCTTTTTCACTTAAAATATTTCAGGGGCGCCTGGGAGGCTCAGTCCATTGAGCATCCAACTTCAGTGTAGGCCATGATCTTGTGGTTTGTGAGTTCGAGCCCTTCTTCGGGCTCCCTAGCAGAGCCTGTTTTGGATTCTCTCTCTCCCTCTCTCTCTCTGCCCCTCCCTCGCTCACACACCTGCTCTCTCTCGCTCTTTTTTATTTTTATTTTTATTTATTTCTAGGAGAGAGAGAGAGAGAGACAGCGTGAGCAGGGGAGGGTCAGAGAGAGAGGGAGACACAGACTCCGAAACAGGCTCCAGGCTCTGAGCTGGCAGTCAGCACAGAGCCCGACGCGGGGCTCGAACCCACGAACTGCGAGATCATGACCTAAGTGAAAGTCGGACGCTTAACCGACTAAGCCACCCAGGTGCCCCTCTCTCTCTCTTTCAAAAATAAATAAAACATTAAAAAAAAATTTCAAACACACAGAAAAAATAGAATAATAAACAACTCTGAATCCAATACCAAACTTTGCCAAATCTTACCATTTTGTACATCTTCAGATTGTTTGTACAATCAAAGATATAAATTTAAGTGTTCTGTACAGCCTTGTCAAATCCAATTTCTCTCCTTCTTTGCTTGGAGGTAACCACCTAAAGTGGTATTCATTATTTCTATGCGTGTCTTATCCTTTTACCAAAAATGGATGCATTTTAAAAAATGGATATAAAAACAGTACTGGTTCATAAATTTATAATTTTTATATAAATGGTTTCATTCTCCATATAGCAGGCAATGTTTCATCCTTGCTCAAGAGTATGCTTCTGAGAATTATTCATGAAGATACTGGTAGTTTTAGTTAAACAATTTTCACTGATGTATTAATTACCTAAGTTTGTATAAATGTAGCTCTCACGCTACAGCTTCTCTAGGTATATAGCCAGAGGTGGGATTGTTGGGTCCACAAACATATACATCTTTACCTTTACTAGATGTGACCAGTGTTTTCCATAAAAGTTCTAACTTAATTTCCCACCAGCAGGGTGTGAAATTTCCCTCGCATCACATCTCTATCAACACTTGGCTGCCATTGTCGCCAATACCGACTTAAATTTTTGCTAATTTGATAGGTATGAAATATTGGTATTGATTTGTAATTCCTCGATTACTAGTGACCATCTTGTCATGCATTTTTTGGCCATGCAGTTTTCCTTTGTAAAGAAATAAGAGTCATGATGTATTTTAGCCAGCAGAGAAAAATTTATTATGTATTTCAGGGGAAATCTCTTAAAACTATGTTTATCAGTGGAAATGCAGAACTAAATACTCATTTGATAATGAATTATTACAAATTACATTGAATTATAGGAGGGGTATATGAAAAGTATACTGACATGTAAAAGCAGAAAGTGGAAAAACGTATGCAATTAAATGCTTTAGGCATCAAAGAACTTGGATGGAACAATGGAAATTATTTTAAAAAAGGAATTCCTTGAGGTACCTGGATGGCTCAGTCCACTGAGTGTCCAACTCTTGATTTTGGCTCAAGTCAGAATCCCAAGGTCATGGAACCTGCTTGGGATTCTCTCCCTCTCCCTCTGCCCCTTTCCCTTACTCATGTGGACTTGCACACACACACACACACACACTCTCTCACACACACACACATAAAACAAACAAACAAAGAAACAAACAAATAATTAATACAAGAAAGGATTTTTTTCTATCTCATTGGCAGAGGAGATAGACTTTTCATGGTTTTTATAAACTTCCACATTTTATCTACCAGATAATTCTGTCTCATTATGGATCACATATTTAGAGGAGATATGCACTATCACTTTCTATAGCATATGGTGCTTCCAGAAAGGAGAGATTTCAATGCAATTGAAATCTTTTGGGAACTAGAACATATATGGAATCATTTCGTTATTCACAGACACTTAAAACTTCCTTTGGGAATCACTCAGTGACACTAGAATGAAATTTTTGTCTGTTGCCCAGACAATTAGAGTAATGCCTGGCCCGCATCACTTGCTTAATAAGTATTTGTTGAATGAATGAATGAATGAATGAATGACAATATAAATGAATAAAGTTATACTAATGTGTATATCCTTATAATGATACATAATATATATTATATATAATATCACTGCCCTTGCCTATGATTCTTCCATAAAGAAATTCTCTTCCTGTCAGAGCCCACAGGAACATGGCTCTCAAATGACAAACAGTAGGGAACAGGATATGACAGCAGGGTGGACCTGTTCTCTTGGAGTTTTGGCTTCTAAAATCTCTTAGGATTTACAGCCCCTTCAGCTATCAGAAAACCAGACAAGCATAAGATAAATTGAATTACATTCAATGCAAATGTGGAGTTTCCCGGTAGATTTTTCTCAAACTAAAAGTCTTTTTCAGGAGAGAGGCTCACTTTGGACAAGCAGTGACCACCATGTTTTCAAAGAAACTGTCAGCCTAGCTGTTGGCACCCCCTCCTCCACCACTGGCTGCTGCCCCGGAGAGGTCAATGCTACAACACCATTGTTATCCATTCATTGTATCAACGTGACAACAAAAACAGTAAGCTCTTTGATAAGTACTCAACATTCTTCAAGATTTTCCTCTCTGTAATATGTTAAGACTGGCAGAAATAGTTTGTGAAGCAGTAAATACACAGAATATGGAGCAACGGAGAAGAACTGAAAGCAAGATTGGCATGAAAAAAGACGTTACACGAGGAAGAAACTATGTGATGTATTATCACATGTTTAAACTGGGAAACCGACTTCCAGCCCAGTAGAAGCATCTGAATTTTTCCAAATAGACTTAAGTGAAGAGACTGGAAGAGTCGTGACAAGATTCACTGACAGTTGAAGTCTTAACAGTTGAAGAAACGAATGTTAAAGGAACAAGGAGAGAGTGATGCAATGTGGGAGTGATTCAGAATTAATGCAGTAAGAGGGGGACATAAACAAACAAAAACCACACCCTTTACTGAGGCCTAAAACGGAGCCTCTGTGAGTGATTATTTGGTTTGCTCTATCGAAAGCCAAAGTAAAGACTGCTGTCCAAGCTAGGTCCCCAGCACGGGGTTCTTTCCGTCTCGAGGAAGCCCTGTTCTAGAGGCTATGTGCAAGGAGTGTCAAAGTAGATGTCTTTTATGATGACCATTAGGCTTGCAAAATCACCAGCTAAAGAAGGAGCAACGGCTAGTAAAACAAAGCATCCTTAGAGGAAGAAAAACTGCAAGTCTAATCACTTTGAGCAAGTTTACATTTTATTACTCAGCCTCCTTCTTTTGCAAAGTGTCCAGAGAAGCGAAGTTTTAGATATATGATTTACAACATCCTGGGGAATGATTAGCTGTCACTTGGGATGACTGAAAACATCCAAGATGTTAAAAGATAAATGGTTACTAATAGGAATAGAGAATATGTTTAGATATAGTGGCTCATTAACATTTTCATGCATTATTTAACTGCAATGCATGCACTGTTTTCTTTCCTTCTTAAGTAAGGAAGATTTTATTTTCTTTTATTTGCCATATATCACAGAACTAAAAATGGTTACTAGTTACCACTTAAAATTATACATTAGCTGGAGAGAATCTGTAGACTTTCTGGGAGATTTACAGTTTGGGGAATGATAGTCTAAGCTTATCTGCTGGCACTATTGATTCTCTGTATCTTTGCTCAATATTAAGTGGAATCAAAAGTGAAATTGTATATATGTATGTGGTTCAGTACACTGACTGTCAAAGGTCTTGTGATTCCAAGCTGTAAACCCTTTATGAACTTTGCCCTTTTCATCTACATGCTGTGTTTGCAAATATTAGCCATCGCTGATAGAACTTTTACCAAGTATATACAAAAATAGCATAATCCTAAATTGTTTTGATGATTTAGAAGGTTTTAAAAGGGATCTTTGGGAGCGTTTATTAAATGAAGATTTTGTTATGTCGATGGCTACTGTTGTTTGTTATTGCTTTGAGTTTAATTGCTTTCATTTGAGCCCCTATAGACTCAAGTGGGCATATCGACGTGGAGCTGTTACAGATGTGTGAAAATTGCTTTTGTAAGTTTTTCAACATTTTGTGTATTTTATTATTTTTGTCATGAACAAACTAATTTTTTCACTGAGTCAATTATTTGTTACATGAATTACTCACTTTATCACTTTGTGATAAAATTCAAAACCACTTTCCTTGCTTACTCTTTGTCTTATTTCCAGTATTGAGAATAATTCTTTCTAATTTTTCTTAGTACACAAACTGAACTCCAACTTGGGAAAATTTGCTTCCTTTTAGAATACCAAATGCTCAGGCTTTAAAAAAATAACACGTTCTTTTGTAAGCTTGTACATATATTTTAATCAATTGCTAATAACGTGTATAACTTGGCATTGTCTTTACTTAATCTTCAAATCTAAATTTTTAAAAAAATACTTGATTGCTGAGAAAATTAGGGAAAGTGCTGTCTTTTTAATGACATTATGTCTTAAGTGGAACTTAATTTAGTGTCATCAGCAAATTAGTTTGCTCAAGTTCTTTTCAACGTGAAGTCTAGGCAAGAAAGATCAACTACAGGACTTCGTCCAGTGTCAGGAACAAATAGAAATAAAAACAATGAGCCATGACTCATTCTGTGTCTTCTCGAAACCAAATATCTTTGTTTACATGCAAATTTGGATCAACCCCAAGAAAGAGACACAGAGGAATTACTAAGAAAAAATGGAGAATGTCTGAAAGGAGTGTGACTGGACACCCTCTCCCACTACTTAGTAGTCCCTCATTGCCCTTCTTAATTGGGCCACCCGAGGAGGCAAAGATAGACCATAAATGACTGCATTTAGTCTCCATTTCCAGAGGCGTGGGTGGGGTGCACGTTTTGAGTATTCTGCCCTTCTGAGAGCTGTGTCGTCTTTGCTTCAGTACCCACAAACACAAGATCTGAAATAGGTGAAATACAGTAAATTATGAGATGCAAATCCATGATTTTTGCAGGAAAGTAGGTCCAAATGGTAGCAAAAGCTCTTCTGGCTTGACTTTGAAAATGAGAACAGAAATGGTGATGAAATGTCTGTAGGGATTTAGGTAGCCTGGAAAGCCCCTGTAATGTTCCTGCCCTCTGGCCTCCTGAGCCACCCCACATCGTTAATTATCACCAGTAGCACAACCGGCTGAACTGGTCTTAAGTTTCTAAAATGCAAGTTTATGTCTGACTATTTTTGTGAAAAAGTCATTCATTGACTGGCATTATGTAATAGAAATTTTCTGAGGTAACTTACTGTTGAGTGCATTGGTTTTAAACTCACAATAACGGTCAAGTGTCTTGGGGGGGGAAAGGAATTGTCCTAGCCAGGATCTAGACGCTGATTCTATGCAGTCTGGTATGATATTACATTAATCCTGCTTTCCAAAAGGCAAAGAATATTCCTCTTTATATGACTCTTGAATAATGAACTTCTTTCACCTTCGAGGGTCCAGCATTACACACCCTGAAGCCAGTGTGGAAACCCCCCAAAGGGAAGTTCCTCTTCTGCTTTTTAAATGAACTGACCAATTTTTTTTCCCAGGAAATCTCTAGGAATCGGTCTTTCTTTTTTTCCTTCTGTCTTTCTTTCTGTCTTTCTCTTTTTCTTTCTTTTTTTCCAGAATATATATTATGTTATATTATATTTATATAAATAATATTATATTATATATATTGTTATAGTATGTATATTATATATAAATATTTTTTAAATTCTTACTTTTAGTGTCAACTTCTTTCTCCTTTCTTTGGATTTCTTTTTCTAACTTCTTGAAATAGATGTTTTTCAGACTTTCTTCTTTTTGAGAACTGTTTGTCAAGTTTTTATTTTTCTTTAATATAATTTATTGTCAAATTGGCTTACATACCACACCCAGTGCTCATCCCAAAAAGTATCCTCTTCAATGCCCATCACCCATTTTTCTCCTCTCCTCCATCCCCCAATCCACCCTCAGATTGTTCTCTGTATTTAAGAATTTCTCGTGGTTTGCCTCCCTCCCTCTCAGTTTGTAACTATTTTTCCCCCTTCCCTTCCTCCATGGTCTTCTGTTAAATTTCTCAGGATCCACATATGAGTGAAAACATGATATCTGTCCTTTTCTGACTGACTTATTTCACTCACCATTTTTTCAATATCCATATAAACTTTGAACTTCCTTCTAGAACCTGCATTAGCTGAATCCCACAAATTTTAATGTGATATCTCCCTTATGGTTCACTTTGAAATACACATAAATATATGTTAATTACTACTGTGTTTTTTTCTCTGCTGAATTTATTATTTAAATATGTCTACCTTAATTTTCAAACATATGGATTTTTTAAAGTATTTGTCTTTTAGTTATTGATTTTAGGCTTAAGATCTTGAGGTCAGAAAACATATACTTTGTGATTTCAATCTTTGAAGTTGTTTTTCTTAATTTTTAAAAATTGTTACTTTTAACGAAGAATAGTTGACATACAATAGTATGTTAGTTTCAGGTGTACACCATAGGCCACAATAACCCCCTGATTATAATAAAACTTGATTCTTGCCCTCAGTACAACTTGCCTTATATGTATGCCTATAATTCATTGCCCTAGTTTCAATTTGTTTTTTAGATTTTATATTGGCCACATTGGCAAAAATTTTTATGCATTCTGGATTTTATTTATTATAGGCAATCAGAAAATGTTTCCATTGCATACTAATATCTTAAGTGCAGTACAGGGGGATTACCATATGTAGAATCCCCAATACCCCATGGGATTCCTGTATTTATTTATTCAACAAATTTCTATCGAGTGTCCATTCACCATGTGCCATTCTTGGAACTAGGGATTTTATCACAAAAAAATAAACACACGTATACAAAATTCTGCCTTCATGGATCTTATGTTATAGACACAGATAAACAACATCATTGTAAAATATATAAAGTGTTCAATAGAGTTAAATACTAAGGAGAAAAAAATAGATCAAAGGGAATATAAATAGAAAAGTAGGTAAAAATGCAAAAATTGACTTTCCAGGGAAAACCAAACTAAGAAGGTATCTTTGAATAAAGGCTAAAAAGAAAAGGGTAGCTGGCCCTTGGCATATTGTGAGATAATAGAAAATATATACATTGGTCTCTGCCCCCAGTTTCTGGCACAGAGCCCCTAAAATTCTTGTAATTTCCTAAGTGATGAGAGCGTTAGGAGCATCTTTCGTTCTAATGAGGCAAATGTGAAAGAGCTCCTCCTGGATGCCTCCTGGGTGGGAGCTGGTCACCACAAAGACCAAGCTATGATTAGAAGCTTGAGATTTTAAGCTCCCTCCCCTTCTCTAGAGAGGGGAGTGAGACTGAAAATGGAGTTAATAATTGATGATGCCTCTGTGAAGAAGCCTCCATAGAATCTCAATAAGTTCAAGGTTTGGAGAGTTTCCAAGTGGGTGAACACATCGTCACTGGAGGGGGGGATGATGCACCCCAACTCCACAGGGACAGAGCTCCTGTGCTCAGGACCCTCCCAGATCTTATCCTATGAATGTCATCATCTGGCAGCTCAACTGTATCCTTTATCTTTCTTGTTAATAAACTGGTAAACATAAGTGTTTCCTGGAGTTCTCTGAGCCACTCTAGCAAATTACTGGAACCTGTGAAGGGAGTCATTGGAACCTCTGATCTATAGCTGGTCAGTCAGAAGCACAGGTGATAAAGTGAGCTTGCTTGCAACTGGCATCTGAAGTGGGGTTGGCGGATGGTAGTCTTATGGGACTCAGCCCTTAACCCATGAGTTCTGATGCTATTTGCAGATAGACAGTGTCAGAATTGAGATAAGTTGTAGGATACCTTGTTGGTTAAATTGTAGGATACCTCGCTGGTGTTGGGACTTGCTTGTTGTTAAAGGGAAAACCCCACATACATTTGGTGACCAAAAGTAAAGTGTCCCACATAAAAATATAGGAGACACACAGGGAAGAAACACACAGTGGGGAAGAACTGGGTTTTTCCCTAGAGAGGTAATTTCTCCTTTATAGGTATTTGGGAGAAGAGCCTCTGGGTAGAGGCAACAAGGCACTCTGAGGTCTGAGGACTTCAGTCCGAGCATGCAGCCTGCATTTTAGAATAGCAGAAGCCTTTGCCATCAGAGCAGAGGAAAGAAAGGGAAAGCAGCAGGAGATGACCTCAGAGAGGTTCAAGAGAACCATATCACATGGGACCGTGTAGGTCAAAGTTACATTAGTTTTTACTTTGAATGAGAGAGAAAATTACTGCACAGTTTGGGGCAAAAAGAAGTGATTGTTTTTATGACAAAGGTTTACATAGGATCACTGCAAGATACTAGACATTCAGCACACTTAACCTGCTGAGAACTTGGGTTTTGGTATTGTTGAAAGATGTTTATCTGCAAAAGAATATAGTTTGAAGAGCCAAGAACAAGCACAAAAATAAACCCTGCATGTTTTATGGATTTACCTGTAAAATAAGGAAAATGATACAAGTGCAAGAAAATATGGATGAATTACTTTATTTATTTATTTTTGGGGTGAAATACTTTATAACCTGGGTGTATGTAAATGTTTGCTCATTATGACTCATGATCTGGATACAATTTAAAAATGATAGATCAACTTGACTACGTTAAAAAAATGTTTACAAGACAAAACCCCCCACAAACACACAATATTTGCACACCTGTGAGAAGGGAAAAAATAAAGAGCTGGATAATGTCTAGGGTTGGCATGGATACAGAGGCAAATGCTCCTGATTCACTGTTGCCAGGAGTATAGAAGGATGCAGAGGATCCAATCTGGTATTACTCCATTGAGTAACATACATACTCTATAACCCAGTAATTCTGCTCTTAGGTAGATTTCTCAAAGAAATTATTTTATAACTGCAGATAGTAAATATATAAGACATTCATGATAGCATTGTAATAGCAAAGAGTTTAAAACAATCTAGGTTGGGGCGCCTGGGTGGCTTAGTCGGTTGAGCGTCAGACTTTCGCTTAGGTCATGATCTCGCGGTTCGAGGGTTCGAGCCCCGCGTTGGGCTCTGTGCTGACTGCCAGCTCAGAGCCTGGAGCTTATTTCAGAGTCTGTGACTCCCTCTCTCTCTGACCCTCCCCTGCTCACGCTGTCTCTCTCTCTCTCTCCTAGAAATAAATAAAACATTAAAAAAAACAAAACAATCTAGGTTATGTCTCTCGAGGCAAGGGGAGCAAAAGCAAAAATAAACTATTGGAACTTCATCAAAATGAAAAGCCTCTGCACAGCGAAGGAACCAGTCAACAAAACTAAAAGGCAATCTATGGAATGGGAGAAGATATTTGTAAATGACATACCTGATAAAGGGTTAGTATCTCGCATATATAAAGAACTTATAAAACTCAACACCCCAAAAAATGAGTACTCTAGATAAAAAAAATGAACAGAAAACATGAACAGACATTCTTCCAAAGAAGAGATCCAGATGGCCAACAAATACATGAAAAGATGCTCAACATCACTCATCATCAGGGAAATCCAGATCAAAACTACAATGATATTATCACCTTACACCAGTTAGAATGGCTAAAATAACAACACAGGACACAACAGGTGTTGGCAAGGATGCAGAGAAAGGGAAACATTCTTACACTGTTGGTAGGAATGCAAACTGGTGCAGACACTCTGGAAGACAGTACGGAGGTTCCTCAAAAAGTTAAAAATAGAACTACCTTACAACCTAGCAATTGCACTACTAGGTACTTACCCAAAGGATACAAAAAATACTGATCCAAAGGGATACATTCACCCCAATGTTTATAACTACACTATCATCAATAGCCAAACAGGGAAGGAGCTCAAGAGTCCATTGATTAATGAATGGATAAAGAAGATATATATATATATAATGGAGTATTACTCAACCATAAAAAGAATGAAATCTTGCCATTTGCAATGACAAGATGGAGCTAGAGAGTAGTATGCTAAGTGAAATAAGTCAGAGAGGGACAAATAACACGTGATTTCACTTATATGTGGATCTTAAGAAACAAAACAAACAAACATGGGGAATAAAAAGAGAGAAAAACAAAGAACCAGACTCTTAAATACAGAGAACAAATTGATGGTTCCAGAGGGGAGGTGGATGGGGGGATGAGCTGACTAGGTGATGAGGATTAAGGAGAGCACTTGTGGGGCACCTGGGTGGCTCAGTTGGTTAAGCGTCCGACTTTGGCTCAGGTCATGATCTCACGGTTCATGGGTTCAAGCCCTGCATCAGGCTCTGTGCTGACGGCTCAGAGCTTGGAGCCTGCTTTAGATTCTGTATCTCCCTCTCTCTCTGCCCCTCCCCAACTCGTGTTCTCTCTCTCTCTCTCTGAAAAAATAAACGTTAAAAAATTTTTTAAAAAAAGGGGAGCACTTGTGATAAGAACCAGAATTTGCACGTAAGAGTTGAATCATTAATTCTACACCTGAAACTGATATTATACAGTTAACTGACACTTAAATAAAAACTTGAGAAAAAAAATAAAGGCAATTTAATTGCCCAACACTGAGGAAGTAGATAAGTAAAATGTGGTAAATGCAGTAGTCAGAAGTAATAGATTAGATGCATATTCAGCAGAATGGGTGGATATTAAAAACAGTGTAGAGTTAAAGAAAAAATAAAATAAGACCTGTAGCACAATAACACCTTTGTAAATTAAAGCAGATACGCATAACAACTATACATTTTGTAAGAGCCTATGGAAATAGAAAGATACACATCAAACACATTAAAATGGCTATTTATGGAGAGGGAGAAGAGGTGAGGAGTGAAGAAGGGAGATAAAAGCAAATGTCATAGAGCCTTCCAGGGCTCACCTGTAGGCTGTTCTCCTTTCTTCCCAAGCACATGAGAGGATTGTGCTTCCCTGCCCACCTCCACTCTGTAGTTGGGCAAGGTCATGGGATTAGTTCTGTTTGAAGGGGTGTGAGCAGAACACTTATTTAATTTCTGGTGGGAGATCATCCAGTGCTCTAGTCTCCTGCTGAAAATGTCCGTGAAAGCACAAGTTAAGAAGAAACTTCTATCAGCCTGGATCTCTATGAGAATACAAGGAGTTGAGCCCCCCGCCCCCCCAAACCCATGCATCAGTACTGGATGGGTAGTTTTAGTGAGAAGTTAACTTTTGTTATTTTCAGCTTCTGGAATTTGGGTTGTTTATTCCTGCAGCATCGTCCTGGCCCTATTCTGATTAATCGAAGGAATAATCAACTTAATCAAACAAATGGGGGTCTTTCAGGGACCAGTGTTGCTAAGGAGCATGACTAACTCAGCCACGTGCAACAGAGCTTCCCCTGCCCCCACCAGAAATGAAAAATAGAAAGAAGATGAGGCAATTGGGCAATTGCTTAAGACCACACAGCTTTGAATTAGGGGATAACAATACTCAAAAGGATGAACAAGAGCAAATACAGTGCCTGACTAGGTTTTAGCAAAGTTTTCACAAAGTTCCCTGCACTATTTCCATGGACAGGATGAAGACTTGCAGTTGAGAAGCATGGCTATTGGCTTTCTCAAGGATGTAAATTCAAGTGGATCCATGTCAGCTAGAAGCTTCTTCCTGAAAGGCTGGCTCAGCCTCACCCTGTTCAACCTTAAAACAAATAATCAAAACAAAACAAAAAAACTAAAAGATACTCAAAAGTTAACTACCTGGGAGAAACTCTTTGGCAAAAGGATAAAAAATGAAAACACGTACAGAGAATTTACAAAAGAATTTTTTAAAATGGCTATTAAAACCGATCAAGATAGGTCCCAGCTCATCCATAATAAAAGAAATGCACATTAAAAGGACTCAGAGGCACAATATCTTGCCAATTAGATTGGCTAAAATTAAAAACTGTAATAACACATTTGATTAATGAGACTCAGTGAAAAGAGGCACTCCCAGACATTCCAGGTAGGAAAGTAAATTGACACAACTCTTAATGAGGGAATTTAGTTATATGTTATAGAACTAAATATGCTTCTATCTTTCATTTTTTAAATGTATTTACTTATTTTGAGAGAGACAGAGACAGCACAATTTGAGGAGGGGCAGAGAGAGAGAGGGAGGCAGAATTCCAAGCACTGGACAGCACTGAGCCCAGTGCAGGATTTGAACTCATGAAATTGTGAGATCATGACCTGAGCTGAAACCAATAGTCTGATGCTTAAATGACTGAGACATCCAGCTGCCCCTGTATTTACCTTTTAAATCAAGACTCTCACTTCTAGGAATATGCATTGAATATACACTTTCAACAATAAAAAAAAAATCCACAAAGTTATTCTTTATGGTACTGCATAGAAATGTAAAATATTAAATACAACCTAAATGTCCATATACAGGAAAATGGTTACATAAATTATGTACATCCACATAATGAGGTACTCCAGAATGTAAACAAATGAGGAATATCTCTTAACTTATATGGGATGAATCCCAGCATATCTGTTAAGTAAAAAGAATAAAGCAAAGTGCAAAAAAGTGCCCATAACATGCTTTCTTTTTATGTAATAAAGAAAGATAGAGGCACCTGGATGGCTCAGTTGGTTGAGCGACTGACTTGTTTTTGACTCAGGTTATGATCTCACAGTTCACGGGATTGAGCCCCGCATCAGGTTCCGCACTCTCAACGCAGAGCCTGGTTAGGATTCTCTTTCTCCTCTCTCTCTGTCCCTCCTCCACTCTCTCTCTCTCAAAATAAATAAACATTAAAAAAAATAAGAAGGACGGGGCACCTGGGTGGCTCAGTTGGTTAAATGTCCAACTCTTGATTTCAGCTCAGATCATGATCTCACCATTCATGAGTTTGAATCCTGCATCAGGCTCCACACTGACAAATCAGGGTCTGCTTGGGATTCTTTCTCTC
The DNA here is from genome assembly GCF_003009895.1 of Hyaena hyaena. Taxonomy (NCBI): domain Eukaryota; kingdom Metazoa; phylum Chordata; class Mammalia; order Carnivora; family Hyaenidae; genus Hyaena; species Hyaena hyaena. The sequence continues at coordinate 5,073,840 of NW_024080675.1, read as the reverse complement.
TCCCTCTCTCTCTCTGTTCCTCCCCTGCTTGTGCTTTCTCTCCCTCAAAATAACTACACTTTTTAAAAATCCTTTAAAAAAGGAAACATAAATAAGAAGACACACATGAATCTTATTTGGGCAAAGTGAGGAAGACAGATAAGTCAGAAACTATTAAAATTGAAATTGGGTACCTACAAAGTACGGGTGGAAATGGAGTAGAAAGGAAAGAGGTGGGAATAGAAGTGATGGACAGAAGTGAAATTTCTCTGATCAGGTCTTTTTACATAGTTCTGACACTTGGAACTATGGTAATGCTTCACCTATGCAAAAATTAAAAGGAAAAAGGTATGGGCTAGGGAATATTATGCTAAGTGAAGTAAGTCAGTTGGAGAAAGACAAATACCATAGGATTTCACTCATATGGAATTTAAGAAACCAAATGAGCAAAGGGGGAAAAAAGGAGAGAGAGGCAAACCAAGAAATAGACTCAACTATAGAGAACAAACTGATGGATTACCAGATGGGAGGTGGGTGGGGGGATAGGAGAAACAGGTGTTGGGGATTAAGGAGGGCACTTGTTGTGATGAGTACTAGATCTTATATGTAAGTGTTGAATCACTATATTGTACATCTGAAACTAATATTACACTGTCTATCAACTAACTGGAATTTAAATAAAGAAGACTTAAGGGGCACCTGGGTGGGTCGGTTGCTTGAGTGTCCGACTCTTGATTTAGGCTCAGGTTATAATTTCATGTTTCATGGGATTGAGCCCTGCTAACACAGCTAAAAGCATGGAGCCTGCTTGGGATTCTCTCTCTCTCTGTCTCTCTCCCCTCCCACCCCTCATATGTACATACTCTCCCCTCTCTCTCTTCCAAAATAAATAAATAAACATTTTTTAATTAAAAAAATTATTCAGACATTTAAAAAAAAAAGATGAGGAAAAGCTAAGATGAAATCCAAAGAGAACAGATAAATCTACCTACATAACATCACCACACTGAAGTCAGTGGGGATGGGGTGTGATAGTTAATCAAAGTAACTTTTGAACAGAGCAATGTTATTTTTATGCTCCCAGGCTAACAGCAAAACAAAAATCTTAAAAACTAGTAGGTTTGCTTTCCACCATGATATGGGGATTAGCAATTCCAAAACTTTTAATACGGTAATATATTGTGGATGAGTCCAGCCTTCACACTGCAGTTCTGGCTGATACTTGGACTGAAGCCTCAAGATGGCCTGAGCCAGAACCACTTAGCTAAGCTGTTCTTGGATTCCTGACACCCAGAAACTGTGTGAGATACTAAATGTTTATCCTTGCTTTAAACCAGTGCGCATAGGGTAATTTGTTATTGTGCAATAGCCAACCAATATAAAAATCATTCTACAAAAATACTTGCTTGCTGTGTACTCTTCAAAAATGTCAAGGCCATGAAAGACATAAAAAGGGCTGAGAATCTTTTCCAGATAAATAAGGGGAAACAGAAGACCTAACAATCAAATGTAATGTGTGAACCTTGAATGATTCTGGACCGGAAAAAAATGAAAGAGTGGGAGAGAGAGATTGCAATAATAAAGACTACTGAGATGAGTAGTAGTATAGCCTGTTGCTTAGATATTTCAATGTTTATTTCCTGTTTTTGTGCATTTAGTTATGCAAGAGAATCCTTGCTTTTAGGAAAAATGAACACCGAGTATTTAGAGCAGGGGTATCATACCTGTATCTTACCTCAGTTCCAAAGTAACAATTCTATAATTATAATTATATAATCATATATATGTATATGTGTATGTATCTAGATCGATCTATCTATATATAATTACACCTATATGTCACCTATCTATCTATAGAGAGAATAATAAAGAAAATATAGTGCAGTGTTAACAGTGGATGATCTGGACGATGGGTATATGGGAATTCTTTGTGCTGTTCTCAAACCTTTCTGTAGAAATTGCTTCAAAATAAAAAGGGCATAAGAGCAGAGGAGACTGCTGTTTGTAAATTTCCTTTCTAAGTAAACTGATTTTTAAACAGAGGATCTGAAACATTAATAGCTTTTGAAATTATTTTAGTGGAGCCAAACCAGAATTTTAGGATGGGATGGGATGGGATAGAGCATTACAGATTAGTAAGAATGAGTACTATTTTGTGAAACTTGTTTCATTCCTCCAGAAAGACAAAAGTGGATGCTTGCGTTGCAGGGTAGAAAATGTTGGAAAGCCACAACGCTGAGGGCTAGAGCCAGAGCCAAAGCCCCGGTCACAGTTGCTCCGCCCCTCTGCCCCCCTGCCCCCCGTCGGCTCCTCTGGCGGGCGCCTAGCAGCTGGGGCCAACCTCACAGGCGCTGGCGTCCCGCCCCCGGCAGCCTGCAGGTGTGCGGGCAGGACTAGCACGTGGCGCCAGATTCTATTTAAGGGTCCCCCAGTCCTCGCTTGCAGATGCCTGTTGCTTCAGCCGCGTTCTCTCGGAGTCGTGCAGGAGGCTCGAGCACCTCGGAACGCATCCCGCCGCTGGGGCTGCCGGCCGGGGCATGGGCGCTGCGGGCCTGCTCTGCGTTTTCTTGGCACTCGTCACGCCAGGGGTCCTCGGTGAGCTGGGAGGGGGAGCGTGGAGGTGGGGACGCGTCTGGGGCAGGGACGCCTCTGTGCGGGATGCAAAACAGAGTCAAGTGAGAAGGTGGGGTCAGTGCCGGACGCTTGACTGCCTCCCGCTCGCTTTGGGGGACCCCTAGGATCTCCTGGTCCTAGATGTGCTCACTCTCTCCTCCTGGGGCTGGCACCACGCGCCCTGCGCTGCCTGGGCTTCCCTGCCCCTGGGACTCAGCAGATGCTCCCCGCTGTCGCCTGAGGTCTGCAAGCTCTAACAACGCTGGCCATGTAACCACACCCTAGGGGCCAAGCGTGCTGCCCTCCCAGAGTAAGAATACTGTCTGGTTCCCAGGCATGGTTCTCCCCTATTGTATGAACTTCGGATGCGATGCTGGTAAAGAGATCCAAAAATGATAAACACCCAGAGCTATTGGAGAAAAGTTGGTATGTGAATTAAAACTACAGTCTTCGCGTTATTTACCTTCTGTAATGGCAAGGGCTCCAGAAGGTCTCATTCCACGCTTATTTTTACTCCCCCCACCCACGATTGGCTTAATTTTAGAGAAGTACAGTAATTTGTTAAGATTAGAACCTCTTGGCGACAACGTGGGTCTAACTTTCTAATTATCCCCAGGGTAGAGTGAGATGTTTAGTTAAAAGTTTACTGTCTGCACACTTCAATAACTGGGTGACCTTTGGCAAGTCTTTTAGCTCCCTGACCCTCAGTTTCTTCATCTGTAAAATGAAGCTAGTGGTAAGCTGCTCTACCGCCTTACGGAGCTGCCCTGAGCAGGAGATGAAATTAGGCAAATGAAGGTTAGGTGTTACTCATTACTACTAACTATCAGTCATAAGACTAGTGTGTAGAACCGGTTTTATGGAGCCAGCATTTAAGTGTAATTTCCGATCACCCTCCCCCCCCCCCCCCCCCCCCCGCCACCACTTGCTAAGGCATACTTCATACATTGGTTCTTTTACAGCTTACTTTGCTTCCTGATATTCAGCTTTCTCCGGACCCTTACTTGAACATTTCCCCCACACCAACATCTTCATCTCTCTTTCCTATGCATGAACTCCCAAGTGCACGTTCACAACTTTGTCTGAGACTGCTGCACGGTACAGTTCCAGACCTGACTTGTCATTGGTACTCTGTTCCTCTGACTGAATTTTAGAGAGCATATTATCAATTGAAAAGCAGGTTCTTAACTAGCCCTGCCAGCTCAGCATCCCTTCTAAGTATGTTAGCCCCCCCCCCCCGCCCCTCCCAGCACCTGAGTGCCACCATCCTCTGGCTACTTGACTGCAGACGCATGAACCATCAGGCCTACCTGTCGACTGTTGCAATTAATGTGCTTCTGTTGTTTGTCTTAGCCCTCGCACAGCAATATTCTAATCCTAAGCATTATGATTACCTATGTAACAACCTCCTCCCTTACAGGTTACTCTGATACCTGCCTTCAACTTTCCAATCGTGACAACCAACATTTAAAAATATATATATATATATTTTTTCATTACTCCACTCCTTTGCTCACTGCCTATGGGATTAAAAAAAAAGTCTAACATCTTCAGCCTTTCAAGTTTTTGTCAGTGGATCTCATCTAAACATGCCCCTCCGGATTCCCTGTTGCTTCTGCTGTTCATTCTGTTGCCTGACTGCCCCACCCCCCATGGTCCTTTGCTGGTGCTTTGCCCACACACCCCTCCTGAATTTTGCTTCTACTGTGTACATTCCCCAGACTGTTCCTTAGCTCCTGGCCAGTTCCTGACCTTGAGCATGCTTGAGAAACTCTTGAGGTGCCTTTTATAAAATTTAGCAATTTTTCCAGTTTTGTTGAGAAATAATTGGCCTACATCACTGTATAAGTTTAAGGTATATTGCATGATGATTTCACTTACAGATACGGTGAAATGATTACCACTATAGGTGTAATAGGTCCATCCATGTTGTCACAAATGGTAAGATTTAGTCATTTTTAATGGCTGAATAATATCTATTGTGTGTATATATATATATGCCACAACTTCTTAATCCATTCACCTATTGATAGATACTTAAGTGGTTTCCATGTCTTGGCTATTGTAAATAATGCTGCAGTGAACATGGGGATGCAGATCTTTTTGAGTTTGTGTTTTCATTTCCTTTGATATATTCCCGAAGGTGGAATGCTGGATTATATGGTAGTTCTATTTTTAATGTTTTGAGGAATTGAAGTGCCTTTTAAAAATTCAGGTTCCTGGGTTCCATCTCATTCTTCAGAGATTCATAGGTTTGGGGTATGACCCAGGAAGCTGCGTTTAACAATTGCTCTGGAAAATTCTGAAGCAAATGTCTATAGAGTGCACTGCTATGAGCAAAGTCATATGTGGAGCGAATTCCCTTCTGAGAGTGTTTTCCATTTTTCTCTTTTTTGTCTATTTGCATAAACCAATTCTAATTTCCTGCACTCTTAAATTTCACTCTTGCCTAGACCGACAACTTAGAAAACAAAATCATTAAATCATTAAATAGGAATTCCCTTATTTACCCATCATCTACCTCCATCTGAGATCAGATTCTTTGCCCTGCTTGCAACCCGCCAAGGGCTTCCAATCACATTGAACAAATCCATGCTCTTTAACCTTGACTATAGATCTCTGTCTGTCTCTGAAATCCTCTATTCTCCTCCCTCACTCCCTCTGTTCCGGCCACACTGACCCTCTTTTTGTTCCTTAAACACAGTCACGTTTGTTTAGCTTTAACACTAGGGGCTCCCTCTGTTGAGATGCTCTCCCCACATATCATCTGTTGCCTGTCTCTTCAACATTCAGGTCTCCGCTCCATCGTCACCCTTCTCTGACTCTCATCGGAAGTAGTCTGTACCCCAGGACACGCTCTGTCACACAACCATGTTCTATTTTCCACAGAGCGCCTATCTATCATCCTATGAAAACTTCTTATTTATTTTTTCACTGCGTTGTTTGTTCTCTCGTTGAAATACAAGTCCATGAAAAAAAAAAGTCTTTATCTCTCTTACTTCCTGGTGAATCCCTCACACTAGCACATAACAAGGAGTTCAGTAAGAATGTTCTTTTTCCTCCTGTAACAATGGAAAAAGTATCCTTTCTCCTGACAACAGTCCATTCCCCCTTCAGAATTATGGTTGCATTCCATCCCCTCTTGCCTGTGCAAGGACTTGACTTCTCCAGATGCCCCATCTGGTATCACCTATTTGTATCTCCCTTTTGGATTGTCCCCACCAGCAGTTAAATATGCTCGAGGGCATTCTTCACTGGGGTGATCAGGGGACTTCTCGTGGCCCAGGGAAACTCCCTTTTCCTGGTCCTCTTCTCAGCCTTCTCAGCAAAACTTCTCATGGACTGTTTGCTCACATCTCTTTATCTCCTTCACCCACTCCAGGCTCCTTGCCCCACAAGCCATGAGCCTCCTGGTTTTCTCTATTCCTTTTTCCTAAGAGATCTCCTCTAGCCTCATGGCTTTAACTACTATTTATATGTTGATGGCTCATTTATTATCTGTAGTCTCGAACTCTCTCCTGAGTAGAAAGTTTGTATATCCAACTGCCCTTTTGCATCTCCATCTGGCTGCCCAGTAAGTATGTGAAATATACTAAGACTAACATGGAACCAACTCTACACACAGTCACGCAATTGTGTGCTTGCACACACGCGCGCGCGCACACACACACACACACACACACACACACTGGTGCTTTCTTATCTTCCCATCTTAGTACATGGTCTTACCATCAACCAAGTCGCTCAGGTCACTACAAGTAGCCTAGAAGACATTACTGAATCCTGCTATTTCTTCACCCCCCCCCCCCCACATCTAATGCAACAGAAAGTTTTTGTTCTAAATTCTACTTCTGAAATATATTCCAAAGTTATCCACTTCTCACTGCCCAAGCCTTTTTTCTTTCTAGTCTGAACTACTGTAATAGCCTCCAGATTGCACCTCCTACTTCTAAAAATAAAAATACAGTCCATTCTCCACTCACTTGTTAGGCTATTCTTTCTAAAAGGTAAATCAGGTCACGGGACTCTGCTGCTTGAACTCTCTGGTAACTTCCACTCAGGAGAGCATCGAGACTTCTTACTATGGCCTAAGAAGCCTAATACGAGCCCTCCTGTTGAACTTTCTAACTTGATTTCCTAGCACTCTGCTGTGATCACTACATTTGAGCCATACTTGCCTTCTGTCTATCCCTAAAGTATAGCAAATCCATCCCTGCTGTGAGACCTCTACCTAAAATGCGTTTACTCTGTGCTTTACCTGGCTGGCTCCTCCTCCAGTCACAACTCAAATGTCTCCTCTTCATAGGGCTTCCTAAACCACCACAGTTGAAGTCCTATGCCTCTCTGTCCTCTCCTCCTTCTGGCACATTACATTTTGACCCTCACTCCATTTATTTCCTTTATATACCATTTATTTACTGGTATTACCTATCTGTCTGTCCCCCTCTATTGGAATATAAATTCGGCAAGGATGGGAACCTTGTTTCTAATGTTCACTGGTGTGTCTCCTGTGTTTGGGACAGTACATTGGCTAATATGCATAACTGTCATTCAGAAATGATCACAGGTGCCTGAGTGGCTCAGTTGGTTACGCGTCTGACTCTTGATTTTGACTCCGATCATGGTCATGGTCATTCTCAATAAAAATTTTTCCTACCTGCCTTCGACCTAATTTTCCATTTTACTTTTATTACCTTATATATATATATGTTCTTCATTCCTTTCAAATGGATTTCTAAGCAATTCTAGGTAAAGCCCCTTGGACCCAAACAAAGAGTTAAATGTATCCTTGCTCTCCAGAAGCTGCTTTGTCTCTTTAGTTTTTAAACTGTTTAAAGAATGAATATGTTGGTGTCTTACTACTATCCTCTATTTTAGATCCAGTCACGATCTACTCTGATTTTTGCCTCCTGATTATAGAAAGATGTAAAGAGGACACAGTGACCCTTAAGAAAAGTCTTCTTACCTAATGGCTCATGGACTAACCTTTTTTTCTGATATGGAAGAGACGATGATTGATGGAAATTCTTTTTGTGACCCAGACGTTTGGCAATTCACTACAAATAAGAACTCTTGTCCCCCAAAAGAGACAGGTTCCTCAAGCCTTCTTATTGGGGATAAGATTTTTCTCATTATTTCTAACCCAGAAAGTATGATCCTTCTCTCCTTTCACCTCAGAAGATCGTGTTATAAAATATTCTGCTCTTGCAGCTTTTAAGTCTCTCAGTTCCATTTTGGTCCATGGCATTGCTACTGATTATTACAACTTTAAATGAACTTTCTAGCTGGTAGAGAATTATTTGGTATTGCCTTTATTCACATTATGTAATTATAAATTCAATCACTTGACTAGGATGACTTGGTACAAGCAATACCAGGATTATGAAACTGGTGTTTGTTGAAGTCAAACCTTTACTTTCCCTATAGAGTCTTGCTCGTTTGCACAGGTATGCACTCGGAGATATTTGTGGGGGTTAATGAAGAAACGCAAAGGAGTTGAGAGAACTAGAAGACCTACAGTGATCTGGGTCCTAAAGTGATGACTATTCTTAGATCCTGTCTATGACTTCTCTAACAGAGGTGTCCGGCTACAGAAAGGCTGCAACCTTGGGAACTCTATGTTTGCCTTTGTGTCATTTAGTTCATGTTTGTTCTTTGACTTGCAGCTGTACCTGACTCAAACTTGTTTGAAAGAGATTTATAAACTTGATATTCAAATATACTGCCATTCCAACATCGAAACTTGAACTCTCTTTCATACCTAGAAAAATGACTTTTCCAGATACATCCTCAAATATATGGGTGTTACAGTTTCTTACCATCTCCTATGATAATATTTGTTTCATTAATCATCATCATCATCATCATCATCATCATACTATTTTAAATCACAGGAAACTATTTCAAAATGACTAGTTCCTTTTATCTAGTACCCATCAGAAGTATTTATTGTGATATCTTATAGGACATATTACACTATTAGGTTAATGGAATAAAATAATGAAGAATTAACAAACATTTTCATCTTGCTAGGATCTAAAGGTTTAATGGTTAACAGAGTAATGTTAATTCATCAAAGTAATTTTAGAAGATCATACATGGGCTGAGCTTACAAGGTCTCTAATGTACTTTCGTTCCCCGTGCTATCCCAGAAAAGTTCTTATTATTTATAAGGCTTTAGTTTTTTTTAATGAGTCTGTAAGAAGATGAAACAACTCCAGGGTCTTTATGGAATTTTGTAAAAATTTACTTTCTTGAGCTCTTCCTCTTCGTCCATCCTAAAAAGTCTTTGAACTTCTGAGCTTATATCTCTGTACATGCACCCATACTGCAAGGTTTGTTCTTTGTCCCAGAAAATGTTGCCCTATTTTAGGTTTACTTCCTAAAGATCAAAGTTGTCAGGATAGTTGGTGACAAAAAGAAGCAGAGTGGAAGTGTTAGCTTTTCCTAGTTTTGACATTCCTGTGGTCTTTGTCTCTAGGTCAGTGTAAATTCCTGCCAAGGTATGATTTTGCTAAACCTAAAATTCAGAGTGATCAGTCTGAGTTTGCTGTTGGGACATCTTGGGAATATGAATGCCTTCCTGGGTATAGAAAGATGTCATTCTCAATCATCTGCCTAAAGACCTCCAATTGGTCAGATCCTCAGCAATTGTGTAAACGTGAGTAATAGAGGCATCTTCGGGTCCATCAGTGTATCTATGAGTAAACTATTATTTTCAAGGTGAAAGCCCAGCAAATTACTAAATGATTTCAAATGAAGGGGATTCCTGGGTTCTCCATGTTTCTTTTGCTCCTAAGAATATTGGATATAGGGATTAAATCATCACAGCTGGCCAGCCCTGTTTATTCTGTAATCTCCACAACTTGATTCTATGGTCTCTATACTGCGTTAAGTGAGCTTAGAAGTTAGTGCACAAGGAACACTTGTGTCACCTCATTCTTATCCCATTCAATTCAAGAAATATTTTTAGTAACCATTAGGTGTGATGCATTAGGCTAGATGATGGGGCTGGGGATACACATAAAACTTAGCTAATCTTTGTCTTTGAGGAGCTCTTATACTAGCTGTAAAGATTGACTTTTAAATAAGTACATCATGCTGTACTATGATGTAATTTATTTATAGATATAAAGCTTTGTAGGGAAGCAAATAATGAATACTGTCTTGGAGAATTAGGGAAGTCTAGGCATCATAGGCAGAGGAAATAGCATATTCAAAAGCATAGAGCTGTAAAAGAACAGGAGGTCTTTGGAAAACAGAAAAATTCAATGTGGCTGGAGTATAAGGTACATAGTGGGGAATGATAGTTAATTAAGTGGATTGAAGCTTAATTGTGATGGGCCATGCATTTTTTTCCCCAATAAACAGTGGTAAGCCATTGTAAGTCTTTCAGTGTGAGGAGGGGCATGGCCACATTTGTGCTTCTGAAAAATCCTGTGTGCAGTGCTATAGAAGATGTGCTAGACCAATGGATACCAAAGATAGAAAGGTATATTTTGTTACTCAGTGATCCAATGAGAGATTACAGCAACAACTAAATAGTTGATTTGGAGAGAGACTTCTGGAATCTAGTCACTAAAATTTGGTAACCAGTTGAATGAAGAACAGTGGGTAGCGGATGAGTTACAGAAAGGAAATGATGACTATGAGGTTTTTCAAAGCCACAGACTTGGTAGATGATGCCATCAACTGACAGAATATAAAAAGGGGAAATAGAGATTATAAATTATGGTTGACCACAAATAGTGTTTGCATCCATGCTCAGAAATAGAGGGCATGCTTTAAACAAATAGTGTTCTGGAGTTGACTGATCCTTTGGAGGATAGAAGTTATGTAAATGTCAAAAATCTCTTTGAATGAGTATAAGTGGCTAGTTGGCAAGTCCAGTTGGGTAGGTACCTACTGTCAAATGCAGAACATCCCCCAAATTCCAGTCCCAAATTCTGTTCTGTTTTCCATTATAGGTAAATCATGTGGGAGTCCTGGAGAACTCCTCCATGGCTCTGTCCTCATGCCCACGGGTGTCCTGTTTGGGTCAAGAATTACATTTTCTTGTGAGAAGGGGTGAGTTGGCAGGAGACATCACCAGAATATATGGACATTAGAACAGTGGTTTCAACCATAAACCATCAGTTTTCTAAAAGAGATCCAAGTAATTGCCACTTAGCCTTAAAAATAGACAAGCAAAAAGAGAATTGCCACCCTGATCTGCTCCAGAGACAATGCTTCAAGATTACCCACAGGAAGAGAAAGAGATTTGGGCTACTCTTCTTCCCATTTTAAATCTCCAGCATTACTAACCAGGAGCCAAATTTCACTTGGCTGTAGATTGTTGAATTTTTTGTATGAGTCCTTAGTTCATCACCACTACTTGTCTTACATGATAATCTATTCTTTGCCATTATTTCAGTAGAGGAAGAACTAAGCTTTCCTAAAAGGTACATCTAGCTGGGAGATGATCACTCATCTCTTTGTCTTTAGATATCGACTCATTGGTGATTCATCTGCTACATGTATTATCTCAGACAATATTGTAACCTGGGATAAGGACTTGCCTTTTTGTGAATGTGAGTAAAATGATCCATTTATCATACCCTATGCAGTTCCTCTTGTCCCCTTCGAGAGGGAAATTGGGCATCTACACATCAGAATGAGTACCCAGGAGAGTTCCACTTGGTTTGGGTAGCTCTGGGCACAGAACCATGGTTTATCTTCTTCCATGTCTCCCAATCACACCACACATTCCTTTGATTATTGTTCTTAGAGGATAAGTTATTTCATAGTGAGTAAGTGCTCAAATCTAAAATACACTATGAGATTACACACTGCTGTCTTTATTCTATGCAGAATGTCAGCCATCCTGGGTGTTTCCCGGAACAGTTGATCTTACTTTGGGGTGAAAGGGGTGACTGGTGACCAGATCATAGTTGTTGTTGTTGTTGTTGTTTTTAAGTTATCTTCAGGCCAGTTCCATGAATGTTCCTACTTTGCTACTTCCTATTTAGAATCATCTTTGAGATGAGGATATAGAATTTCAACAATCTGGGTTAATTGTTGGCTGAATTGAAGTTTGGTTTGCAAGAGTGAAGACAAGATTCCAAGAAGGTATAACATTTAAATGCCTTCTCTTTTTTCCCACCTACCACCCAAAAGCTATTCCTTGTGCACCACCCCCATCCATCTCCAATGGGAATTTTTACAGCAGCAGTAAAGAGGACTTTTACTATGGAATGGTGGTGACTTATAAGTGCCACGTTGGACAGAATGGAAAAAAGTTGTTTGACCTCGTGGGTGAGAAGTCCATATATTGTACCAGCAAAGACAATCGAGTTGGCATCTGGAGTGGCCCACCCCCTCAGTGTATTACTTTAGTCAATTGCCCAATTCCAGAAGTTGAAAACGGAATTATGGAATCTGGATTTGGACGTTCATTTTCTTTAAATGATACTGTGATGTTTAGGTGTAAGCCTGGCTTTACCATGAAAGGCAGCAACATAGTATGGTGCCAAGCAAACAGCAAATGGAATCCACCACTGCCAAGGTGCTTTAAGGGTGAGTTGGGCTGAAACTCTGGGGATCTAGAAACAAAATGAAACTTTTAGAGAAATAGATACGTGGTACCTATGAGAAGAGAAGGGGAAAGATAGTATATGTAGTTGGGTATCCTGGTTAAAGAATTTGAAGGTATACTTTGAAAGTAATATCTAAATGTTGAAGAAGTAGGAAATTTACTATATTCTGGGATAGCATGAGATGTGCATTAATGTAGAGAAAATTAGAAGACACTTTGAAAAGCAAAGAAAAGCAGCACCAATGATCAGAGATTTTTTTTCCAGAACATATATGATTTGATTTTATTTAAATGAGGATAAAATAAACTCTCAATCCTATTGATCATGTCAATAGAGGAAATTGGCTGTCAGAATTTGATTCAAAATACTGTAGACATTATACATGCTCATATTGAAAAATGTGGCCTTTATGGAATAAGGCTAGAATTAAGATTGAGTCATTTCCCCATTATGCCTTTCTCCCCTACTCTTATTAAGAAATGTCTGACTTACTAGAAACCTGACAATATGTGGGAGCCCCTCCCACGAGGCTTAGGAACTTCATCAACCTGGTTTGGGGACAGCAGAAAGAAATAGGTGGATTTTGGTAGTAAAAATGTACGACAATAGTAAGGTTCCCTTGGCAACAGTATTAATGAGAGAATATCTGCGACCGTTTTTTAGTTAAATAAAATGGAAAATGATGAGTGGCTGTAATGTTTTCCAGCATTGATCAAGATCAGGAAAGCAACTAGTTTCATGGTTCATCTTATCTAAAAAAGTAATGCATGTTAGTTCCACTCCACCTCCACCTCACCCAAAGGAATCTCTGCCTTGTACTTAGGAGAGCTGACATGACCACCTTCATTCCACCCTTGCAAACCCCAAGTTGGTTTAGGTTGTAGAGGAGAAAGATCTTATTTCAGGAATAAAAGGCCTCTGGTCCTGTTCTTTTCTCAGGGTGTCTACCACCTCCACCTATCAACCATGGTAGTTATACCATCTTGGATAAGGAGTTCTTTTCAATTGGACAGGAAGTGTCTTACAGCTGTGACCCTGGCTACACCCTCATTGGAACTAACCCTATTCAGTGTACATCCTTGGGAACCTGGAGCCATACAGCCCCTGATTGTGAAGGTGCCTAAATCTCTATTCCATCTTCAGGAAGCTCAACTGTTTCCTGGCTCTTCATGTGCCAACCTTGTCTCTTTTTCCCTAGCAAAATCATGTGATGCCATTCCAAACCAACTTCTCAATGGCCGTGTGGTGGTCCCTCCTAATCTCAAGCTTGGGGCAGAGGTTTCATTTGCTTGTGATAAGGGGTGAGTGTGAGGTGAGAGGGCCTGAATTGAGCTTATGATATGTAGCTAAGCATCGCAAAGAATGATCTCTAAAGAAGGTTAAAAATTTTTTTGTTCTTTCTGATTTTTCTCTTATTTTCTTTATCTTATGTGACTAATAATTCCATTATTAAGCCAATATTGTTGATTTTTCTCCAACTGTATATATTGTGCATAGCCAGAGAGAGCTAGAAATTGTCCTTTCATCATTTGAAAAAGCAAAATTTAGGGTCAGAAATTAAGGCTCCTATTATGGAGAATAAGGGGATTTCACCAAGAGGGGTTCTTTGGTGTGATCTTAGGGAACAAGGTCTTTGACATTTTCTTCGCTAAGAACTGAGGTTTTGTCCTTGTAAATGGTAAAGAGAATCTTGACATTTGGATGCCAAAGAGGAAAGGGGGAATTCAAAAAGAAAATATGATTGTTAGGAATTTTTTCCCCTCTGTGTTTTTACCTGGTCTGAAGTCATCACATAGCTGAGCTGATTCACAAACATGGACTTTTCCCTTAAGTCAGACATGATTTTTAAAAAAGAGGCCCTTAATAGCACATACTTGAGACAAGTGATTAATTCCAGGCAGCCGAGAACTGATTTGTTCTGGTGATGATTTGCTACCCCTTATTGTTTAAGGTACCGATTAAATGGCCCATCTTCTAGTCAGTGTGTCTCAGAAGGAATGAGAGTACTCTGGAATAATAAGTTTCCTGTCTGTGAACGTGAGTAGAAAACAAAAATAATCAAGTTTGGATCTTGCCCCTTGAGTTTTGGTGTATTCCCATGTATTTATCAATTATAACCTCTTCATACGTGTGCTCTGAATGTGTGTTTGCCAGCCTTCTCTATGTTCTAGAAGACAGACCAAAGCCAAATTTATTTGACTACATATTGTATTAGGTGTTCTATATGTATAAAGACAAATGATTTGAAAGTTCCCCCTATTGAAACTGAGTAGCACTGATGTGCTGAAATGGTTTGGCTGTGTCTTCTTACGTCAGTTCTTCTACAGATGAGCAACTCTTGGGAGCTAAATGGAAATCAGCCATAAGTGATGGGGGGTGGCAATTTTCCCTTCATTCTGAGACTCATTCAGGAAAGGTGTGTGTATATCAACACAGCTATAAACAATCCATACCCTTCGTGTGCATTAGGACAAGTAAATAAAGGATATGGGGTCATTATTCCAAACCTCTGATCACTTTCTGTGGCTTTTTCAAAGGAGTCCAGCATCAAAATATGACAAATGATCTGTGGTGAGCGTGCAGTACCTTCACTAGCAAAACGGAATGTGTTCTCACCACTTGTGGCCCCACTTGCGTGTTTGAAATGGGCATTGAATTATTAGTATGTTGCAGCTATTGTGCTTGCCATTTTTAGGTACTTTTATCTCACTGGATTCTTCTTGTAACCTTATGAAGGAGCTTGAATTATACTATAAAGTCAGAAATTGAGGTTTAGAGAGGTTAAGACTTGCCTAAGGTCACACAACTATTGACAGTGGGGATTTGAAGCCAGGTCTATTGAGGCCAAATTTCATTAGTTCATGGTGCCTCCTGAAATGTGATTAAGATTATTTTCATGTGCTGTTTGCCATTTATTTCACTATTAAAATTGTTGAGGTTCAGAACTATTCAATACATTCTGTTTCATTGCTACTGTTTGGTCAGGATGGTACTCCTAGACCAGTTGATTTGTTTGCTGCAGATCAGGAGAAAGGTAAGAACTTATGAGGTTAGGGATAAGCACATATTATGTGTAAGAAAGAAATTATACAAATATGTTTCTGAAAAAAATGACATGCCCTGTATTTGGACCTTTTATCTACATTTAGATCTTTTCATTGTCAGGATCAGTATGACCATATATTTCCTTGTCTACTTTTTCAGGAATTTTTTGTGACCCTCCTCCTCCTATCAAAAATGGTCGGAGTAGTTATTCTTCTGGTCCCATACCTCTTAACACTATGATAAAGTACACCTGTGATGGTAAATTCCGCCTCATTGGAGAAAGAATCATTTTTTGTATAAGTAATGACCAAGTGAAGGCAATCTGGAATAAAGCTGCCCCTGTATGTGAATATTATAATAAACATGCTTTGTGCTCTGAACCCATAGTACCAGGGGGATACAGAGATAGAAAATCTAGACCACCATACAGACATGGTGATTCTGTGACATTTACCTGTAATACCAACTTCACCATGAAAGGAAACAAATCCGTTTGGTGCCGAGCAAATAAAACCTGGGGGCCGACACCACTACCCATCTGCGAGAGTGGTAAGTAACACCCAACACAATGCTAAGTGGGGAGGCTGGAGCCTTGCGTTTCTGTGCAGATCAAGTTTTAATTCTGAAGGAAGAACAGTATGGACATGCGAATGGTGGGGGTGGAAGGAAGGTAAGACGGTGAAAATTAGGGTTTCTGGCTTGTCCTTAGTCCTGGAAGGATATCAATGTTCATTCAACAACCGTCCATAGAGCAAAGAATAAGGGGAAGAAGTAACTGTGAATACACCTAATAACTGAGTGGAATAAATCTCACAAGAATGGAGCCAGAGTTGGTTGGGATGTGGGAATTAGATGGTTTTGAGAAGAAATGTGGCATCTACTAGCAAGATACACCCAATGAATTAAAACTCATCTTTGCATAGCTGTTGGGATAGTCTGGCAGAAATGATGCCCCCTTATCTATGGTCTTTATGAATTTTTCTGGAGTGATCCACTATTGTCCAAGTCACCTACTAACCTGTTCCATTTCAAATCAAATGACTTTGAAAATAGGGACCACTGTAAGTTCTTCATTTTCTTTTCACTTTGTTTGGCTTATGTCACTGCCAAAACCTAAAGCTGACTCTCAGTTCTACAATACTTGACAAAAATTATACCATCAAAATGAGCTATTTTCTTCATAAAGGACAGTATTGATCAATTCTAAATCAGTTGAGTTGAAAATGCTGTTGGTCCATTAGAAAAATATGGATCTATCTATAGGTAGGTAGGTATGTAATCTTGGAGGTAGGGAAGGTCTTAAGATAGTCACAAAATGGGGTGACCATGGAAAACAATTAAACCTTTAGAAAGATTTAGATAGATCTATTGAGATAGACAGATTATGAGGCAAAGAAAAGGCATAGAGACATACGTATTAAGTACGCATACATACATATGTGTGTGTAGATATGTATCATATATAGGACCCCCAAAAGCTATATTACTAATGTCTGAGAAGATGACCCCCTAAATGATAGCATGCTACTTTTGGAGCAGAGAATAGGCTAAGTGTATGGGGATAGTATGGGTGAAAAGGAACTTCTTTTGGTAATTGAAATTTTTCACAAAGCCAATGTAATACATAAAGTGTAACTACAAATGAAAAATAAAGTACCATTTGTGTTATAAAAGGCATACACTTAACCCACACCCATCTGATCTTGAAAAGACTGAGTTGAGAATTCATGATGACTGGCTACCGTAGATCTCATGTCATGTGTTTGGATCTATGTACTAAGTTGAAGTCTAGGCTGTGAAGGATGTATCCTCTGACAGCCTTTTTTCCTAATGTGTGTGTGTGTGTGTGTGTGTGTGTGTGTGTGTGTGTGTGTGAAGATTTCCCACAGGAGTGTCCATCGCTTCCCAAGATCCCCAATGGACATCACACAGGGGAGAAGATCATTGGCTCCTTTGCCCCAGGACTCTCTGTGACTTACAGCTGTGAACCTGGTTACTTGCTTGTTGGAGAAAAGACCATTCGGTGTTTGTCTTCAGGAAGGTGGAGTGCTGCTCTTCCCAGGTGTAAAGGTACCTAAATTTGCAACCAATTTTAAGAGCTTGGGCTACTCTGTTACTTGCCATGCTTTGCTCACCTTTGGCTTGTTTTCTTAGAGGCACAGTGTGAACCTCCAGGACCATTTCTCAATGGTCAGATAAACGCCCCTCCAAATCTTCGGGTTGGTGTAACTGTGAACTTTCACTGTAATGAAGGGTGAGTGTCCGCAGGGCCTGGGAGATCTCATTCATTTGGCTTATGTGTGCACAGTGTGACTGGGTCACCTGCATAAGGCTCCTCCATGAGGATACAGGGACAGCCTCGCATGGTGAGCCTGTGAGAGAGACTGCTTATAAAAGGAGTTGGCACATGTCAACTAAGTGCATTTGTCTTGGGTTTTAAGTGGGGGCTGCAGCACCAACTGCTTAATAGTCCTGAATAACCACCTTCTGTCTCCAGGTATCGGTTACAAGGCCAAAGTTCTAGTCAGTGTGTAATTGCTGGACAGCGTGCTTCTTGGACGAGGATGCCGGTGTGCAAAGGTATGTTAGAAAACTGGTTTGCAGCTAGTTCTCTGGTCCTTGAACAGAACACCTCATTCTCAGCTTAACTAAAAGCTTTTGGTTCATTCATAGATTCTACAGAATCTCCTAGAGCAAAGGTCTCAGGTAGATCTCTTGAAGGGATATGTTCTTCACCGAATCATCCTTCAGCCCTCTCTTGATTCTCTGCCTACTCAAGTAAAACAGGGCTCCTAGGCTTTTCTTTCTCTGGAAACTATGTAGACTTGCCAGTCAGGCCAGGCATATAAAGGAGATTGTATATTCGGTAGATGAAATCAAAGGATCATGCTAATAGATATAGTCAAGAATAAAGTTCTGAATCCTACTTTTAAAATTATATTGCTGTAGGTGTCCTGATTGATACATTGCAGATTCAAGTATCACAGTCCCAGAACCATGGATGGGACCACAGAATCAAGCAACATCTGAGGCATTCTTTGTTTGCTGTACAGCTGCAGTCTTGTCATTATTTCTCTCTAATTTCTCTAGAAATTCTTTGTGGGCCACCTCCTTCTATTCTCAATGGAAGACATACAGGCAGCCCTTCAGGGAACATTCCATATGGAAGCATCATCACATATTCTTGTGACCCAGACCCAGAGAAAGGAGTGAGCTTCAACCTTATTGGGGAGAAAACTATCCGTTGTACCGCCGACAGTGAGAAGACTGGAGTCTGGAGTAGTCCTGGCCCACGGTGTGAACTTTCTAGCTCTGCCATTCGGTGTCCACCTCCCCAGATCCTAAGAGGCCATATATCATCTGGACAGAAAGAACAATATTCCTATAATGACACCGTGGTATTTGCTTGCACATTTGGCTTCACCATGAAAGGCAGCAAGGAGATCCGATGTAATGGCCAAGGTGCATGGGAGCCATTGGCTCCAGTCTGTGAAAAGGGTGGGTGTTTCAATACTCAGAAAAGCTGCTACTGATTCATCCTTTTGAAGAGTTAGAAGATGGGGTTATAGATTTAAGCAGAGCCTTTTCCAGCTGCTAGTCACCTCAATTCTACTAGATATAGTGAATATAAATTGTATAGGTTTTCTTAACATCATCAGCCCACCATTGCTTCATTCTGTGGAAGTATCCTTGGGAGAAAAAAAACCCACTGAGGATCACTAAGGTGCCCACTTCTCTAGGGAAAAAAATGCTTGTTTGTCTCAATAGCAATTCTTTTTTAAAGAAAAGTCAGCAAAGCCCCTCCCCCAGAGATATATCCCAGGAAACACCTATGAGATTGTTCCTTAAGAAACGAGGAGGCAGGAGAGGAGTTAGAGCACCAAATGGAAACTGAACTAAGTGCAGAAAAGAAAAAAGATGGAGAACCACCGATCTAAAATTACCCAGAACTGGGCTGCACAGATTACTTCTACCCCATATAACTGCCACCAGAGTGGAATTGTAGCATTCGTGATCATTTCTTCGGCTCTTTCTTTCAGTTGTTTATATAAGAAAATTTTTTGTTCTTTTCCTTTAGGGTGCCAAGCCCCTCCTAAAATCCTCAATGGGCAAAAGGAAGATAGACACATGGTCCGCTTTGACCCAGGAACATCCATAAAGTACAGCTGTGACCCTGGCTATGTGCTAGTGGGAGAACAAACCATACATTGTACTTCTGACGGGGTGTGGACACCCACTGCCCCCGAATGCAAAGGTGCCAGGCTTTGAATGCAAATGTTTTATGGTTTTATGATTGCCTTGAGTTGATTTCTCATCCAGATCTCTTTTCCTAGTGGCAGAGTGTGAACCTATAGAAAAACAAGTCTTTATCAAACCCCAGGATCAGTTTATTAGACCAGATGTTAACTCTTCTTGCGATGAAGGGTGAGTGAGGGCTGTCCCAGCCTGAACTAGGTCTGGCTTATCGGTGCACACTACAAACTCTGTCGCAAGCATTGGTCTCAAAGACCCTTCCCTGTCATACATTTGCCAAAGGGTTGATTGCACTCTTGTTCCATGCCTGGAAAGTCTGTCCATGCAATGGATGGATGGTCTTGATGCTGGCTGGATTTTTGTTCCTATCGTTTCTTGTCCTAAAAGTGGTGAGTCTGCTTTGAGCCAATAGCTCTTGCTTAGCTCAGCAGTCACCGGATGGCAACATGACATGACTCTTTGTCTCTAGGTACTGGTTAGGCGGGAGTGTTTATCTGTTGTGTCGAGGTGAGATTCCTTGGTTTATGGAGCGTCGTCTTTGTGAAGGTGAGTAGCAAAACTTATGGAGGACCTGAAGCCGTGTGAGTTGTATGCATTTCCCGGGAGATTTCCACTTGAGGTCCTGTTATGGGAATAAGAATATTAGATTCCATTTGATTCACTTCGTCAGTGGTTCTAGTGGTGCAGTCTTGCTGTCTTTCCACCATCCTCTCTTTCTACTTCAGAGCATGACCATCAGTGTAAATCTATTTAGTTTCTGATTCTCTTTTGTGATTCAGGAGAATAAGAATAATGAGGACAGTGAGTATATGAGTCACCACCCTTAATCAGGGGAACACTGTAGTTTAGTGGAGAGAAAAGGGATTAGTGTGGGATCTGAACTCAGATTATGTGGCTATTGCTTCACTGGACCTTGGGCAATTTACGCAACTTCTCTGAAATGCTAGCCTCTTCTCTGTGAAGTTAACCTGAGACTGCAGACTTCTACATTATTAGAATTAAGTGGTACTATTCCTACTTCATAGATGAGGAAATTACCTGTCAAAATAGAGGCTCAACCAACAGTAATTCTTGGGTAACCTATCATATCACATCAGCACAAAGATGATACTCAAAAAAGCTTAATTCTACTCACCTGTGCCGTTTATTCACTTATTAGTGAGTTTAAAATGCAATGACTTTAATAACTAATTTAGTACTGGACTTTACTGCCTCACAACATGATACTGATGTACATGTTCACTTTAAACAAAGATTTCCATGACAAAAATCCTTGCTATGACATCTGTTTAAATCGAATTTTACATACATAACGAGCTTCGATATAACGTCTACCATCAAAACTCATCCATATCCTCCAGTAAACCTGATAACAACAAGTTTGTAACCAGCTTCATTTCTCTTCTTTGGTGTCTAAAACTGGAACAGAATTCCATGGTAAATTCTTCTCTCTCCAGAAATCACCTGCACACCACCTCCTGTGATTGACAATGGGAAACACACAGGGAATATCTCAGGAAATGTTCCGTATGGAACCACGGTCACCTATACATGTAACCCTGGGCCTGAGAGCGGAGTGAAATTCAACCTCATTGGAGAGAGCACCATCCGTTGTATAAGCAATGACCGAAAAAGGGGCATCTGGAGTGGCCCCGCCCCTGCCTGTAAACTTTCCCTCCCTGCTGTTCACTGTTCACCTGCCCACGTTGCAAATGGATACAAGATATCTGGCAAGGAAGCCCCATATTTCTACAATGACAGTGTGACATTCAAGTGTAATGACGGATTTACTCTGAAGGGCAGCAGTAAGATTCGTTGCAAAGCCAATAACACCTGGGATCCTGAAATACCAGTTTGTGAAAAAGGTAAAGACCCCATGGGGTAAAATGAGGTATTTATTTATTTATTCTTGTTTATTATCTCCAACCCAAAACTGGAGTCATGGGAAAAGGCAAGCGTGCACAGATTACTATCCGATTTCTTCCGTTCTGGGACGGAATGTTCTATGTGTTTTTAGATGTTCTTTATGTAAACGCCCCCTTGGATCTGAGATATATTTAGAGGAGGTAATGAGAGGAGCTTTTTATTTTTTCCAGGTTTTTATTTAAATTCCAGTTAGGTAATA
Source organism: Hyaena hyaena (assembly GCF_003009895.1). Taxonomy (NCBI): domain Eukaryota; kingdom Metazoa; phylum Chordata; class Mammalia; order Carnivora; family Hyaenidae; genus Hyaena; species Hyaena hyaena. The sequence goes on along the minus strand of NW_024080675.1, from coordinate 5,052,249 downwards.
GACAGTGTAATATTAGTTTCAGGTGTAGAATTTAGCGACACAGCACCAGGTGCTCATCACGAGTGCCCTCCTTCATCCCTGTCACCTATTTAACCCATCCCCCACCCACCGCCCCTCTGGCAACCATCAGTTTGTTCTCTGTTGTTAAGCTTCTGTTTCTTGACTTTTTTAAAGGTGCCTAGTTCCTGCAAAAGAGCAGAAAATGTTCAGTAATGAATTAGAGCTTCATGACCTTTGGCTTAAAGGTTTCAGATTGTCTGTCGTCAAATGATGTATACTACATGTTCTCACGTATAAATTCCTCTTTTTTGTTGGTATTTATGTGGGGAGTTTTCTCTTCAGGCTGCCAGCCACCTTTTGGGCTTCAGCATGGTCGGCATACAGGTGGAAGTAGGGACCTTTTTGTCTCTGGGATGACTGTACACTACACCTGTGACCCTGGCTACTTGCTTGTGGGAAACAAATCCATCCACTGTATGCCTTCAGGAAATTGGAGTCCTTCTGCCCCTCGGTGTGAAGGTACTTTCAGTTCCAGAGTTGTCTTTCTGTGTGATACTGGGCATGTGTAAGTAACTCCATCTTCACTCTCCTAGAAGCACTGTGTCAACCTGTGAGAGACGATCTTCAAGAGCCTCCCGTTTATTCACATGTGGTACCAGTTAATACGTCCTGTCAAGAGGGGTGAGTATAAGAGGATCCACTCTTAGAAAGGGTCTCCACTAGTTTTATGCATTAATTCTATCCTCAACTTGTCTTGGTGACTCTGTCTAGAGTTCTCTCATTGTCACACTCACAGAGAATGTGAGGTTCTAAAGGTCTAATATCTCTGACTCTTCAGTCCTTTCTTGACATAGAAATGACTGTGCTATGGAAAACTCTGCTCAAAGTAGTTTTCACATTTGGAGGGCCAAGAGTTTTAGCTCCTGTCTCCCGAAGTTCTTATTTAGAAATACCCCTATATCTGTGATTTGAGGAAGAGAGGTTGCAGAGATGTGATACCAGGAAGAGGAAATGCATTACAGTCTCTCTCTAGGTACTGGATGACTGGACATGCTTATCAGAAGTGTCAAGATACTGAGAACAGAGTTTGGTTCCAAAAGATTCCACTTTGTAAAGGTAAGTTAGAAAAAAAAAGTTGTCGGTGGGCTGTATGGGGTTAGAGAGGACAGGCCACTGAGGAACCAGCCTATAACTACCTCAATAGTCCATGTGTTCTGTCTCAGTGTGCATAAGATAAGGCAAAGCTTTCAGTGTTTGATGGGCACTAGCTTTGGGAAACAAAGTTGTCAAGTAGGAACTGAGTGTTTGCCATATATCTGCTTAAGATTTAAGAAAATATATATATGGCCTAGATTTCTAGTTCTTGGTAACATAGCTGTATTTATTCTTTTATTAATACTTCACTATGTTTTCTGACCTTTTTTTTTTTTTTGCATGAGTATGATGTACTAGTCACACAGAGAATTTAATAAAGCTGTTTTAAAGCAAGTATAACCCAGGTCCTAAAATCTAAATTATTTTATAGTTATGTGCAATACCTACAGTTGCCTACTTTCATTTGTGCCTGAATGAAGACTGTGTGCAGCTGAAGTAGAATTTCCTAACTCTCTTCTGCAGCTGTTCACTGCCCGCCTCCACCTGTGATTGACCATGGATGGCACAGGGGTGTGATGGCCGAACACTTTCTATATGGAGATGAAGTCTCTTATGAGTGTGACCAGGGATTCTACCTTCTGGGAGAGAAAAATATCCGATGCATAAGTGATCCTGAAGGACATGGATCTTGGAGCAGACCTATCCCCCAGTGCTTAAAATCTGTACCTGTGACTCACTGCCCTAACCCAGAAGTCAGACATGGATATAAGCTAAACAAAACTCGCTCTTCATATTCCCACAATGACACAGTCTATGTTGCCTGCAATCCCGGCTTCATCATGAATGGCAGTCACTTGATTAGATGTCATACCAATAACCAGTGGGTGCCAGGTGTACCAACTTGTATCAGAATGGGTAAGATATTTTAAGGAATTAAATACTGGATATTGCACAGAATAAAGGAAAGGGCTTTGAATCTACACTGGCCATTTGAACAACAGAAAAGCACGTAAAATTGAAGGCAGTCACGTTGTTTTACAAGATGCCTGCCTTGTCTTATCTTTTCATCTGATTCTTTTTATCTCCCTTTTCTAAGTGTATTGAGCAAAAGTACATGAGAGGATACTTTTCTAAGTGTGTTGAGCAAAAGTACATGAGAGGATCCCTCCCAGATTGATGGAGTCTCTAAAATTTATTCTTTTAACTCATTTATCATTTTAAAAATACACATATTTTTGGGAGGGAAAGGGTCTGGCAATAACACTGCTTGATAATTTGATATTTAAAGCTGTGATAGCAGCCAGAAAGAGAACTTTGGGTTTCTTGAGAGGAATACTGCCTTCAAACCCATTGAATTCTCTTTCTTTTTTTAGTTATTGTTTGGCAGTTTTATTCCTGTCAGTAACTATCTACAACAGAGGCTGCTAATTGGTGCCCTAAGAACTGAATCCAGCTCACCAGAACTGTTTTCTTTGGCTGAAATATAGTGCTTTGCTTTCCTGCGGGGCGCCAGTAGCTTGAATTGGATGGCAATGGCTGCCATTTTTTAGGACAGATGCTCTTGAATTTGTCATATATGGTGGCTTCACTTCCTGGTTTCTGTAGGCATTTGAGTGTGAAACTCTTAAACTATAGCCTTTCTGCTGTTTAAAGGGAAAAGAGGGGCACCTGTGTGGCTCAGTCGGTTAAGCGTCTGACTTCAGCTCAGGTCATGATCTCACAGTTCGTGGGTTTGAGCCCCATGTCGGGCTCTGTGCTGACAGCCAGCTCAGAGCCTGGAGTCTGTTTCAGATTCTATATCTCCCTCTCTCTCTGACCCTCCCTGCTCACGCTGTCTCTCTCTCTCTCTCTCTCTCTCTCAGAAATAAATTTAAAAAAATTTTAATGGAAAATAAAAGAAAACTGTTAACTGACAGATTACAGTTGTGGGCTACAACCATTGATTTTTCATTGTTTTACTTCTGACATCTTTCTTCAGATCACATGATATATGTAGAAATATATGGGATATATGCGGGATGAGTATTTCTGGTTACCAATTAGTTGGGCATGTTTCTTATCTTCTTTCAGTATCACTATCGCTCACAGATAGTGTTGGCTATATGCTCCTCTGTGCTAAATTAAAGATCCTTTTTTTCTTGGTGTCCAAGCTTTCTTAGGATGTCAGCCTCCGCTTAAGATACCCAATGGGAATCATACTGGTGGAGATCTAGCTCGATTTCCTTCCGGAATGTCAATCCTGTACAGCTGTGACCAAGGCTACCTGCTGGTGGGAGAAGCCTTCCTCCTTTGCACACATGAGGGAACCTGGAGTCAACCTGCCCCTTATTGTAAAGGTGCCATGTCTGTTATTTTCTTATTTTTCAGTTAAATTTCTCCCACGTAAGTATATTCACTTTGGTACTTTCAACTTAAAATAGACAAATGCATTAATTGGATCATTTAATACAATGCATTTTATTGGATTGATTTAATTTGATTGATCCATCAATTAACCACACGATAAGAAACAATGACTTAGGGAATAGTTTATCTGATGAGTGATCACTTATGTAATCCTCCAAATACAGAAAATTGAAGTGCTTACATAAATTATACAACTAAATGCAGGTTGAATCGACACTGTGCTTGTAGTTATGGAAGTGTGCATCCAACAAAATACTAATAAAAAGCACAATCTTGTCAGTATATTTCCTATGAGTGGTGGTGGCATTGTGGTGGTGGCATTATGGGTCTATTTTTTAATAAAAGCTTCAGAATTTCACTTTCATTGACATAAACAATGCATATGAAATATGCAGTGAGTTAATTTCCTATATTTGTTGAGTACTTTTTATTAAATACCAGAAACTGTGCACAACAATTTTGCAGATTATATCCTTAATCTTCCTGAGAGTGATATGAGGTTAGTGCCATTATTATTCCTGTATGACAGGTGAGGTCTTGATAGAACGGAGAGATTTGTAACTTACCTGACGTCACACAGCTGGCAAGTCTAGGAGTCATGATTCAAATCCTGAATCTTCCACTATCAGCCCCTACACTGCAAGATGAAAGAAGAAATGAGGGAGCATATTCCTGTCAGGAGAATTCTAGCGGAACAGTGGAGCAGATGAGACAGTCCTTCAGAATTCTTAATATCACCCATTCAGCCCTCACCATTTCTCTAAGAAGCCTTTAAAATGATCCAACACTATCAGTTTAGAAACTAAATCACAAAGAAGGAAACTAATCTGGTTTAAATTGCCTAGAGGTCATTGAGATGGATTGTTGACACAAAAGACTCTGCCTAAGACATCCTTTTGCGCTGTCATCCCAGTGAGGCTTTACTTAGAATGCTTTACTTAGAATACTTAGAATGAGCTGGTTTCCTAAATCTTTTCATTCAGGGCGGCATCTATTTCCTTGAGAAAAGGCTAAACTATGACCCCGCTTCCATTAGCTTTCTTTCATTTCAGAGGTAAACTGTAGCTCCCCAGAGTATATTAGTGGACTCCAGAAGGGGCTGGAGCCTGGGAAAATGTATCAGTACGGAGCCGTGGTCACTCTGGAGTGTGAAGAGGGGTACACCCTGGAAGGCAGTCCTCAGAGCCAGTGCCAGGACGATCACGGATGGAACCCGCCCCTGGCTGTTTGCAAATCGCCAGGTAAGTGCCAAGGGCATCACTGCAGCTTGTATACTTGTCTCACTGGAGAGAAGAGTAAGGCCTATCCCTCAACGTTAAGTTCTAGGTTTTAAATTGACATGGGTCCATGACCAGTACTATAGTAATGGAAGAGTTTGAAGCTAGTAGTCTGTTCTAGAAAAGGCAAAACCCTCTGAGCATGGAGGAAGTAAAGAAAGAAAATAAAGGGAGAGGAATACTAACTTATGAGGTGCAAAACTAACAACCTTACGTTTTGAAAGGAGTCGTTACTGAGATTTCCCTTGTCGGGTCTTGATTTATAACCACTTACCAATTGGACACGGACCTCTAAAAATATGGTGAACAACTGTTGTAATTAATAATAAATATTAACAGCTAATATTTGCATCGTAACCTGAGAAAGCTCCGATGATGACGTTGAGTATGTTGGTTTTTTCATTCATGAACTACCCCAACTTAAAGTGAGATTTTTTTAAAAGTCTAGTGAGTTGTTACATTAAAAAATGAAGAGTGATTATAATCCAGGATCCCAACACATCTTTTTAAGTGGATTTTGAGAGAAAGGAGCTGAATGTTAATTCTGGGGATGTTACCATGGGACTTTGGGCTGTACTGAAGCCTGTGACTAGACTAATATTTTCATGATTTTGTATTCTCTTTAGCCTCGCTTGCTCCTCTTCTTTGTGGTAAGTTTTCTTAAATATTTGCATTAAATCTCTAATGATTTTTTAAAAGTTTATTTATGTGTTTTGGGTGAGTGAGAGCGTGTGGCAGGGGCATAGAGAAAGGGAGAGACAGAGAATCCCAAGCAGGCTCTGCACTGTCAGTGCAGTGACCGATGTGGGGACTCAAACTCACAAACCATAAGATGAAACCAAACTCACAAACCTGAGCTGAAACCAAAAGTTGGATGCTTAGCCGACTGAGCCACCCAGACACCCTTCTAATGATTTATAAAAAGTACATAAGTGGTGCCTGGGTGGCTCAGTTGGGTAAGTGACCCACTTCAGCTCAGGTTACGATCTTGCAATTTGTGAGTTCAAGCCCTGTGTTGGACTCTGTGCTGACAACTTGGAGCCCGGAGCCTGCTTTAGATTCTGTGTCTCTTTCTCTCTCTGCCCCTCCCATGCTTGTGCTTGCTTTCTCTCTCTGTCTCTCAAAAATAAACATTAAAACAATGTGTATATATACACACATATATGTGTGTATTTATATACATATATGGTGCATATATACATTTACATATATATGTGTATATATAAATAATTTGAGGCCCTATATCCTGCCTGTTACTTTTTTTCACTTTAAGTCTTAGGAAATTATCCTTTTTGCTGTTTTAAGGCTCTTTTAATGTGTACTCCATATTACACACTGACTTTTGGGTCATGTTGAATAAATGATTTAAACACCCAGTTGCTCCAAGTTTTTACACTGAAAGTGCAGTTGATATTAACTTCTGGTCCTCTGCATGATTTGGTACTATCAAATAGGATGGCTTCTTCTGCAGCGGCCAAATCAGTTTCACAGCTGAGTTATACTGTTATGCCAAGTCGTGGGATCCTGGTGTCCCGAGCTCCTCATATCATGCCAGTTACGAGAATATTACTAATATGGGGCCCCATAGTCAAATGCTTGATGCTTTAGATTAAATGTGGGCTGGACCAAATAATACAAAGAAAGTTTAATCCCAAGTATGATTATTTAGGAATTTGATATTTATATGGCTAGGAAAGGAGAGGTATATAGTCACATCATATTCCCACCCCCCCACCCCCCAGTAGGAATAGCCCTACAATCACTTCAAAACAATATAGATCACAATTTTCTAGGATTTGATACTTGCTGTTTTGTTTTCTAGGTCTTTCTGCAGGTTCGGTACTTCTTATATTCTTGATTAGTGTCACCTTATGCATGATATTCAAACACAGAGAACGGTAAGTTCAATTCATGCTTGGCCAAACGGCACAGAAGGTTTTGGCTTCCTGCCTGAAACTAAATTCGGAAGCACAAGTTATATGACATGAATATTGTAGTGGGATCATGGAGTAAGAGACCCTATGCAATAGGGAGGGAAGCCCCCTGTGTAAGAACTTAAAAAAAATATTGAACATTGGGGCGTCTGGGTGGCTCAGTTGGTTAAGCAACTGGCTTCGGCTAAGGTCATGATCTCATGGTTCAGGAGTTCCAGCCCCGTGTCAGGCTCTGTGCTGACAGCTCAGAGCCTGGAGCCTGCTTCACATTCTGTGTCTCCCTCTCTCTCTCTCTGCTTCCACTGCTCATGTTGTGTCTCTGTCTCTCTCTCAAAAACAAACATTAAAAATTTTTTTTTAAATATCAAACACCGTATTTGAATGATGTTTACTCAGATGATATATTATTTTAAAAACCTAGAAAATTAAAATTTGAAAAATCTCAGTGGTAACAACGGCAGATATTTTGGTATATTCCTATCCGATCTTTTTCTTATATTCTTTCTCTTTTTCCTCTCTTTAACTGAAATTTTGGCATGATAGTCTCCTACCTAGTTTTTTTAATTTGGCCTTCATCTTTTGTATCTTATGTTTTCTCTTTCGTTACTTAACAGCGTATTGTTCTGTGTATTTCTGTACTGTGGAAATTTTAGGTTGCTTCCACATTTACTTTGATAATAAAGATACAAGAAGCACATTTGAACAAACCTTTTTCCACATCTACTTATTTATGTAGCATAGATATCTAGAATTACTAGGAGTCAGAGTATGAACATTTAAGGTGCTTAATAAATATTGCCCAGTGACTTTCCAAAAAGTTTGTTCTCACTTGACTGTACACTGAATAATTAACATATTTTGGATATGTTGTATTTCTGGACTGTTTTCCCTGCTGTATTGATTTGTCTGTTCTTCTATCACAAATCACTTTGTGTTTAATTAGTACAGTTTTATACTGCTTTAATATATGTGACAGGGCAAGAATTCCCTTGCTATAATTTTTACTATTTTCCTTTTTATTCTCTTCTGTTTGTTCTTACCAGGTGATTTTTAGGTCATTTGTCATTTCTAAAAAAAATCATATGTTGTGATGGCATTTAAGTCTATAGATTGGTGGGTGAGACACTGGCATCTTCTCTGTAATGTGTTCCTATTCGGAAACATTGTAGGCCTTTCTATTTGTTCAAGTAATCTCTTCTCTCACTTGGTTGTTGTTTTCAGGACTGCTTTTAAATATATTACTAGGTTTCTATGTTTTGTTGTATTATGTTTTATTATCTAGAGATTTGATCAACTTTTATTTTTAACTGTTTAAAAACTGAACATTTTATTTATTTTAAAAAAAATTTTTAATGCTTTATTTCTGAGAAAGAGAGAGACTGTGTGAATGGGGGGTGGGGAGGGTCAGAGAGAGAGGGAGATACAGAATCTGAAATAGGCTTCAGGCTCTGAGCTAGCTGTCAGCACAGAGCTCGACACGGGGCTCAAACCCATGAACTGTGAGATCATGACCTGAGCCAAAGTCAGATGCTTAACCGACTGAGCCACCCAGGGACCCCTAAACATTTGAATCTATAATGTAATATTGCCATAGTAGGTTATGTGCTACTTGGCAGGTGCACAAAGCAAATAGTCAACTGAGAATTTTGATCAGAAAAAAAAATTCCATGGTGAGCATAATGTTTCAAAGGGGACTCGGGAGATTGTAGACCAGGAGAGAAAGGTTTTCCAAGTGGAAGGAGCAGTTTGAGTGAAGACTCAGTGGCCTGACATTCCATCCTGTGTTGTGAGAACTGCGTAAGCAGTCTGACAATGGTGACTGAGGGGAAGACAGCATAGATGTAGGTGGAGAGATGGCGTAAAAAACCCTCTAACCCATAAATCTTGCATCAAAATATTCTGATAAGTGCAAAGGATATTGTTTAGCAAATGAGACCATCAGGTGTCAGCCTGGGAATGGTGTGTGTGCATAGGTTCTTGAATCTCTGTATGTGCTGGTGTTAGAGGCCAGGTGAAGCCTTACAAAGTCTCAGGTACCTTCTAGTGGGAGGTGACCAAGTCGGGTCACCCAAAATATGTCACCCATAAACTCCAGCAACATTACTTTAACATGCTAAGTCACTTGGATCTATTTTTTTTTAAATGTTTATTTTTGAGAGAGAGAGGGAGAGAGAGAAAGAGAGAGAGATATAGAGTGCAAGTGGGAAGGGGCAGAGAGAGAGGGAGGCACAGAATCTGAAGCAGGCTCCAGGCTCTGAGCTGTCAGCACAGAGCCCGACGCGGGGCTGGAGCTCATGAACCATGAGATCATGACCTGAGCTGAAGTCGGACACTTAATTGACTGAGCCACCCAGATGCCCTGGCCTGGATCCATTGTTTAGTCTGCCACCAGTGCTGACACACTGTTTACAGTTGAAAAATGCCTGACGGAAGCATTAGACATGAAGGGGTTACATTGAACCTCTGGAACGATGACACTTGTGAATGTGAGTGCTTTGTTCTAAGCTTGGCAGGACCTGAGCACCACAGGTGCTAGAAGGACCTACAATTGTGATATACTTTAGACTGTAGTGTTTAGCAGAATATGGGCCATATAACGCTCATTGTGTAAATAACTTCAGGAAATAAAAAGGGTGTTCTATGACCAAATAAAACTGGAAAGTACTACATGCTTTATTTTTCTCATGAAGATTCGCAGTGATCATGAGAATATTTAAGCCCTACAATGAGGAAGTCTGTTTAATTTTATTTTGAAACCAGAGCACCCCAAACTAATTGGACTGCAGAACTCTTTTTCTCACACCGTGCTTGAACATCGCATGGAATTAATGTTTCACTGAACAGTCACTGGGAAATCTAGAGAGGTGGGCAGTAGCTAGATCATCAAAAGCCTTGCATACCCTGACAAAGGAGTTGGTGAATGTCCTGTAGGATCTTGAGCAAGGTAATAATATGTTTAGATATGTATTTTCAAAAGAAGAGGCAGGATTGAGCTTCTAACCAAAGCAGCCGTGGTGGGGATCGATAGATAGAAGAGGAATCTTCACTATTTAGGAGAGAGGATTTCTGGGACTTGGTGACTTGCCAAATGCCATCAGAAGGGAGTGAAAAGAATGACTCCTGTGGAGTGGATCCAGTTCACCAAAAGAAGAGAGGGGCAGGTTTGTGGAGAAAGAGGAGTTCAGTTCTGTCCTATCACTTTGGGGCACCTACGGTGCAGGACTCGAAAGAGGCACTCGGACTCAGGCAGGTGACATTTAAGTCACATTTGAAGCCTTGGGACCAAAAAGATCATAAAATTAATGAAAACGGATCTCAGAAGAACAGTAATGCTTAAAAGTGAGAAGAGGAAGGGACAGTCAGAAGCAAGAGGAAAACAAAAGTAGTTTCGCAGAATGAAGGGAGAAAAGGGCCTCAAAAAAAAAAAAAAAAAAAAAAAACAAACCAGGGATGTCAGTCACATGGCTTTCCTCACAGGAAGTTAGAAGATAATTTTAGCCAAGAGTAATTAGAAATTTAAATAAATAGAAAGTGTGGTCTCTATCACGTTCCTTCATACTACTCAGTTTGCTATCAGGGAGTTGCACGTGCCTACAAGCTCAAAGAATTTATAATGTTCCAGGCAGTTTATAAAGTTTATGAATAGGACTATATCAAATACTATATTTAAGTGCCTCCATTGATATAAACCAAACCTGTATGTTAAACCCCATTCCGAAGCACCACTCAACTTGTTTTATTTCCAATTTGTAACTGACTTCAATTTATTTTCTAATCATTGATATAGACATTTGAACTGCCTTAAATACTTTCTGTGAATGAGATAAGTAATTGGTTACTTAGAAATTTTGTCTAAGTAACAAGAGTAAATATTGTTTAAAATGTTTATTTCTTTTGAGAGAAACAGTGTACGTATGGGTGAGGGGCAGAGAAACAGAATCCCAAGCAGGCCCCGCGATGTCACTAACTGTGAGATCATGACCAGAACCGAAATCAAGAGTTAAGGTGCTTAACTGACTGAGCCACCCAGGTGCCCCCAAATTAAATATTTTTAAAAGCCACCCAAACATTTGAGAGAGACCACTCTTTTTCTCCCATCATCTAAGATATTTTAATAAAACCTAAACCTCGTGTAGACCTAAAAATTACCATTGTATAATATTCTTAATGTATCCACCTATAAGCTGACCTCTTAAATACAGTAGTGAGTGACATGATCTAAGTACTCGTAGCAGAAATCTTTCTTTGGTACTTTTGCAATACTTTATTTCAGAGTTCTACATGATAATATGATCACATTTTAATGTCTCTTGGTAATTTTGGCTAAGTGGTTTTAGAAGCACAGTAAAGTACATGGGCTTTCAAAGAGTAAAAGTAAAAATGCCCTCTTAAAAAGTACTTCAGGCATTTAGTGCTGTAAGACTACAGAACGATTCTGAATTTCACATCAAATATAAGAACTTTCCTTTAATTAGATTGGAAGACTGTGTCCCAAAAAGGTAAATTTATGATCATATCCTAAAATTAAAGCTCCTTTTTTAAATTTATTTTTTCAAACTGACGGTCATAGTTCTGTCATTGAGAGTCCTGGATCTGAGGGAAGGCGACTTCGTATCAATTTCTGACTTGGACACTTAGCATCCTAGCAAGTTGTTTATTTTTATGGGCCCTACCAAATAATAGGGATGATAGTGATGATCTCATATGATTCTTTGGACAACAAAATGAAATCATTCATGTAAAGTACTTATCGTGTGATGCGAATTACAGAAAACAAACAACTATGACACGTTTACGGTAATCAAGGCCAATGAGTAAAGAGTTTACTTTTTTCTTCCTTCTTCCATTTAGCAATTATTATACAGATAAAAGCCCTAAAGAAGATATTCATTTAGAAACACAAGAAGTATACTCTATTGATCCGTACAACCCAGCAAGCTAATCAGAAGACAAACAGGTATCTAATGAAATTGGAATGTTTTTAGTCATTCATCTGTCATAATGTCTTCAGTTTATATTCATCAATAAGTATAGTACTAAATAAGTATGGTTCTTCTTGCACAAGTCTTCAGAAATCATGCACAGAAATTGTTAACTGACCTACATCACATTGCAAACTAATGCCACGGGTTTGTTTGTTTTTTTCCAGTTCATTCATCCATTCAACAAATATGAAATACATGGAATAGTGATTAAGAATAAAATGAAGATGATACGTATTTTGAGGAGAAATAAAGCAGAAAAAGGAGAAAGGGCAGGGTAGTTGGAAGGGAGGTCCTCACTAAGAAAATGGCCTTGGAGCAAAGACTACAATGAATTAACGAGCTAGTCATATAGAAGAACATTCCAGGAAGAAAGAATGGCAGGTGCAGAGACCATAAGGTGGTGTGAGCCTGTGGTGTTGAAGGCACAGCAAGGAGGCCAGTGTGGCCTAGTGTGGACTGACTAAGGGAGAGAGGGGTAGGGATGAAATCGGATAGGTAAGGGTGAGGAGGGTGAGGAGGATAGATCATACAGAGTATGCAGGCTCATGGCAATGAGCTTGTGTGTATTCTGAGATAGAAACCAATGGGTTTTAAGCAGAGGAGAGAATGGTCACTTTAACCGCCGTGTGGAGAACTGAGTATAGGAAGACAAAGGTGGAAGATGGGGGAGTCCGTGAAGACTTTATCAGAACAGTCTAGGCAGGAAGTTGTGAGAGGCCATCACCATGCTGTGAGAAGAGAGAAGCTTCTGCATTATTTTTATTTATTTGTGAGAGAGAGAAGAGGGAGGAGGGAGAGAGAGAAGGAGAGCAAGAATCCCAAGCAGGCTCAGTACTGTCAGCATAGAGCCCAACATGGGACTCGATCTCACAGTGAGTTTATGACCTGAGCCAAAATCCAAGAGAAGTCGGATACTTACTGACTGAGCCACCCAGACGTCCCTGAATTATTTTTAAGATAGCGACCAGTAGGGTTGGCTCACAGTTTGTAAGGGAGGAGGCAATGATGGCAAGGTTTTTTGGCCTGACAACTAGAAGGACAGAATCACCACTACTTAGGATGACTGACAGTGTGAAAAGGTAGGATTAGGGAGAAAAAACTCAGGAGTTTCGCTTTGGAGGGGTTAGAAATGAGATATCTAATAGACATCCAAATAGAAGTATCTAGAAGGCAGTGGATGTACAAGCCTGTATTTCAGAGAATAAGTCCAGGCTCAAGACATAAATATGGGCCCTGTCAGCGTATGGATGTGTGTAATAATGAAATCAAATAAGATTAGCAAGGGGCTGACGGGCTAGGGAAGAGAAAAGGTCCACATGCTGGGTCTTGGGTCCTTCCACATCAGGAGTCCTGGAGTGTGAGAGGGAAACTCGGTGTTCTTTTGGAATAATACTCACTTTTCACACCTTATCTCAGCCCTCGCTACAACAGTGAAAAGTGAGAATTATCCCAAAGTAATACCGAGGTGAGCATATAATATCCAAGGTGAGAGAACCAAAGCTAAACTATTGGCTAAGGTCTCAGGATCAGTACTAGGCAGAGGCTGAATTCAAGCTCAAATCTGCCTTCAAATTGCTTTTCTCTTACATAATCTATCAAACATAAAAATAAATCCCTTTGTCCTCTTGGAACTTATTTTAGTACAAAAAATAGACATCGACATATCAGGGTGTAGGAATGAGTACCCTAACCAAGACACAGAAAAACTGCCTTGGTAGCTGAGAAAGGAAAGATTACCTGTTGCCGGTGAACCATGGGAAAAAGAAAGACAGCAGCGGAGACCAGGCCAGAGTGCTACCTAAATCCAAACCACTGGGGGACCCATGTAAAATGAGTACATAAATATGTGTTGAATGAATGCATGAATGAGAAAGAATGAGGCCATTGCTTGGATTTCTCCCTCATTTCTTATTATTCATACTCCTCAATATAAAATTTAATTATTATTTGCTTCAGATCCTGTTATTTGAAGAAGGCATCTGCTGATAGGGCATCCAGCCTCTTAGGAGACACCATTCTATCGGTTATAGCACTTTAGCGGAGAGAGACAACGTTAACATTCTCATTATGTAAATGTTGAGTTGCCTGCTGCCCCCTGAACAGAAATTCTCTATTTCAGAGTGCGTTGTTCTTGGATCCTATTGCACATCAGTTCGGAAGAAGCTATCGTAATATCAGCAAGTCTATGTGTATGGTTTCGACATCAATGAAATGATTTTATAAGCTATGATTTCCCATACACACTTTCTCTCAAGCAGAACAAAGAAAGTTTGCTTGATAACAAAGACGGGAGCCCAGTCTCCCCACCACACTCTCTTCAAGGACTTTTTGAAGGCTCCCCTGTGATGCGTCTGGAGCCTGGCTATGGCTCCAGACAAGGAACAGAACTCCGAAAGTGTCGCCATTTTAAGGAAGGCGCTAAAAAGCTTTGCCCTCCTAACTCGACCATTCTGCTGTAATCAGCATGCTTACTGTCACCATATACTTTTGGTTCTGGAGTGGTTTTAACTATTTAAGCAAAAGAGAGAGCATTTCATGTGGTTATAAAGGGCATACTTTTGTTGGGAAGTCTAATTTTATTTTAATAGTAGCATCTTGCTCTCATATGGTTAAACGTTTCACCTTTATTTCCACTTGGTCTGAAGGTTGTTGTTGTTCTTATCTCCCCCACAATGTATACTTTTTCTTTCCATATTCACTCAGTAATTCCAATTTGCACAGTTTTTTTTCATTACAGGAATCAAGTTTCCATTGTAAGGTTTTGGTATACAATTCAGGCTTCAGATATTTCCTTGGCAGTTTTGTCAAAGCTCTGTGTCCTTTAATAATGTGTGCAGTGGTCACTCAAATAAATTTTATCTTTTAACAAAAACATTTGCTTATAGGACTTTTTTTCCTCTAGAATCAATGATCTCTTAGAGGTTTTTTGTTTTGTTTTGGGTTGTTTTTTTTTTAATTTGCATTGCAGTTAGTTAGGATTTCTAGAGTTCCTGATTTAACATTTATGCTTTCTGGATCTCTCCACTCTGTTGTTTTAGCCAACTTTCAGCCCACAAACTCAATTCCCTCATCCTCAAGATTTTCTCTTCTATTTGTCCAGATAACACACCTTTCCCCAGCCCCCCGCCACCACCCTCGAAATTTAGCTGCCTGGGCACCTGGGTGGTTTAGTCAGTTGAGCAGCAAACTTTGGCTCAGGTCATGATCTCACAGTCTGTGAATTCGAGCCCTGTGTCCAGCTCTGTGCTGACAGCTCAGAGCCTGGAGCCTGCTTTGGATTCTGTCTCCTCCTCTCTCTGCCCCTTCCCCATTCATGCTCTGTCTGTCTGTCTGTCTCTCTCTCTTAAAAATAAATACACATTTAAAAATTAAAAAAGGGGCGGCCTGGGTGGCTTAGTCGGTTAAGCGTCCGACTTTCGCTTAGGTCATGATCTCGCGGTTCATGGGTTCGAGCCCCGCGTTGGGCTCTGTGCTGACTGCCAGCTCGGGGCCTGGAGCCTATTTCAGAGTCTGTATCTCCCTCTTTCTCTTACCCTCCCCTGCTCATGCTATCTCTCTCTCTCTCTCTCTCCTAGAAATAAATAAAAATATTTAAAAAAATTAAAAAAAAAAAGAAAGAAAAATCCAGCTGCCAGTTTTCCTTGGTCGAGCATTTATATACTATTGAGAACATAAAATCTCGCTCCCTGGCTACTGCAAATTTCTCTCGCCACCCTCTCCTAGACTATGTATTCTGTTTGGCATCTTTTTTGTTTTTGTTTTAAAATACATACAAGTTAAACTTTACCATCTTAACCATTGTTAAGTGTACAGTTCAGAAATGTTTGCATATTCACTGCTGTGCAACAGATTTCCAGAACTTTTCATCTTAGAAACTTGAAATGCTATATCTATTAAACAATAACTCTACCTGCCCCTCTTCCTCCAGCCCCCAGAAACCGCCACTCTACTCTTGTTTCTATGGATTTGACTACTTTAGATCCCTCCTGTATGTTGAATCCTACGGTGTTTGTGTATGACGGGTTTATTTCACTTGGCGTAATGTCCTCAAGGTTCCTCCACGGTGTAGCACGTGTCAGAATCTCCTTCCTTTTTCAGGCTGAAGCTATTTTGTTGCATGTATATATCACATTTATTTCATTCATCGGTCAGTGGACATTTGGGCTGTTTTCACTTCATGGCTACTGTACATAATGCTGCTACGAACATGTGTGCAAATAGCTCTTCAAGACATTGCTTTCAATTCTTTTGGATACATACCCAAGAGTGGGATGCGGTTCATCTTTTATTCAATCATAATCAGTACTATCTTCATTCCTCCAAATTATCTGTCCATGTACCTCAAGCCTTCAGAGCCTGGAGCCTGCTTCAGATTCTGTGTCCCCCTCTCTCTCTGCCCCTCCCCTACTTATGATCTGTTTCTCCTTCTCTCTCTCTTTCTCTCTCTCTCAATATAAATAAACATTTAAAAAGTTAAACAAAAATCAATTCTAGCGGCACCTGGGTGGCTCAGTTGGTTAAGGATACAGCTCTTCATTTTGGCTTAGGTCATGAACTCACAGTTCTTGAGATCAAGCCTTTCATCAGGCTCTGCGCTGACAGCACAGAGTATGCTTGGGATTCTCTCTCTCTCTCTCTTCCCCACTCACACTCTCAAAATAAATAAATGAACATTAAAAAATAATAATTCTGAGAAGGGTCCATAGGCTTGGCCAAAGAGGCAGAGGGGTCCACCATACACAAAAATATTAAAAACTATGAACCACATATGAACCACATCTAAAAGTTTCCATCTTGGTCTTCCTATCCTTTATTCTCCATGCTCTCCCTTAATAGTGTCATCAACCCCTGAGATTTTGACCCTCTTCCACGCATTTCCTTTTCAAAAGGTCTCTTGTTAGACTTCTCTGGAAGTCCAGTTTCATGATCAAGAGACTATATCCCCAATCTTTTCCTAGAACATTCCCACACCTCCTGGCTCTCACTAAAACTCCATCTGTCTCATGCCCCCAAGTCTTAGTTTAAAAAAAAAAAAAAAAGTCCTTTGATAATCTCCCTTAAAAAAAAAAAAAAGGTTTATTTTTGAAAGAGAGCATGTGAGCTGGGGAGAGACAGAGAGGAGAGGACAAAGGATGCAAAGTGATGTGGGGCTTGAATTCACAAACTGTGAGACCACGACCTGAGCCAAAGTCAGAGACTTTACCAACTGAGCCACCTGGTGGGCAACTGGTGTGTGTGTTTTGGGGGGGGGGGGGGGGGTAATGTACTCTCCCTCTCTCTCCCATATGTTTCCTATTGGTGCTACAAGTTACTTTGTAGCTGAAAATCACTCAGATTTATTTTTTTTTTTTACCAGCCTGGAGGTCAGAAGTCCAAATGGATCCTACAGGGCGGAGACCAAGGTGTTGCCTTTTCCAGCACCTAGAGGTGGCTGTCATTCAGTTCGGCTCATGTCAGCACCTCTCCAGTCTCTGCTTCAGTCATTTGCCTTCCTCATTCTGATCTAGTGCCTCACTTTCACAAGGACCCCAGTGATAACACTGTCGGTTTGGATAATCCAAGATAATCTCCCATCTCAAAACCCTTAGATCAATCACATCTGCAACCCCCCCCCCCCCCCCCCCGCCCTTGTCACCTAAGATCACATATTCATTCACTGGTCTGGGGATTAGGATGTGGACATTGTTGGTAGTCATTATTCAACCCATCACACACACCCATTCAAGAGAATTCTTAACCCCCTTCTCCAAATCTGTCCTTCTTCCACATTTTTTAAAATTTCAATAATAGCACCCTTATGGATTTTGAATCCTGGGGCTAATTACTATTTCTTTTTCTCAGCACTAACTTTAAGAAAGGAAGTAACCAATATCCAAAGCATGAAGAAATTTTGTTCATTCCGTCTCTAGTTTCTTAATTGCTCACTTTACCTCCAGTCAAAACCACCATCAAATCTCACCTGGATGATGGCAAAAGCCTCCTTGCTGGTCAGCCCCATGCACTATTGCCTTATTCCAAGCCAGTCTCCCCGTCTATAAACAATTATATTTTAAAAATGTGATCTTTGTCTCCCACATATGGTAACACACAAACATGTAGTCTCGTTAAGTGGTCTCATGTTTCAAGGTTGTAAGGAATGTTGTCATATATGCAAATAGCGACTTACCTTGAGGTGCTCTTTTTTTTTTTCTTCTTTCCTTCGGGAGGGGACCCTACCACAGTATATCTCAATTCAGTATAAAGGAATTAGTTTCTCCTATACGCGGTACATGTTGCCCCAAACTGTGGCTTTAACACAAGGAACGGGCATTTCGTTTGCTGACCTAGGCACTTGGATTCTTGCCCAGGGGCAAAGCCATGCGGGGGCTGAGCCCCGAGAATCCACCGCCTTTCCCTGGAGCCGCCCATCGTCCACGCGAACGCCATCGAGGAAAGGAAGCACCACCGAGCGGTGCTCCTGCAGATGGGTCCCGGCGGTGGTCTCGGAAGCGAATGCGTTAGAAATGATGCAAATGAAGAGTAAACAAGACTTCGCCCCTTAAAGGGAAGCTGCGGTCAAAGTCTTCCTCCCCGTCCCCCCCGGCCGCTCTCCCCACACTCCGGGTGCGAGCCGGCGAGCACGTTGCCGCTCTCATCTCTCTCCGCTGCGCTTTCCTTCGAGGTCGCACCTGCTGGCTGGAGGTGCCCGGGGAGCATGGGAGCCTCTTCGCCAAGGAGCCCGCAGCCTCTCGGGCCGCCGGCTCCCCCTCTCTCCTGCTCCGGAGGAGCCCTGCTGGCCGTTCTGGTGCTGCTTGCGCTGCCGGCAGCCTGGGGTGAGATGCGGGGCTGGGCGCTCGGGTCCCCAGGGTGGCTCGAGAAGGCAGGTAGACTCTGGGATCCCCGCCCGTGGCGGGGCCCCAGGGGCCTCTGGGTGATCCCCCTCTGCTGGGGTTTGCGTTGTGCACCGGTGATGACGAACAGGTGCGGGAGCAAATCCGTGCCTTTGTCTGTTAACAGAGGCCGGCGAGAGCCCAGTGTGGTGCTGACCCTAGCAAAGAAAGGGGCGCTGGAGATGCGGCCGCCTTGGGTTCTAATCCTAGCAAGTTCTTAACCGTGAGGAAGGTTACTACACCTGTCGGAGTCTGTTTCCTTTTCTGTGTGGTGGGAACACCGATTTCTACCTCGTGGTGTTACCTAAGTAGCATCAAGTGTGTCCAGGGGTCTAACGGGGCGCCTGGCACTTAATCAAGTTCTTTCCTCCAGCCGTTACTTCTGAACTTTGTGCGTGAGGGTGTTTGGACAAGCAGTCCTGCGGGTGCCGTTTTCACCGAAAACTGCCTTGCGGCTGCCTGGCTGCGCGCCATTCACACCCCAAACCACCACGTGCACTTACTGAGCGCCGACGAGAAACTAAGTCCCGACGGCTGCGCTCGGGGTTAGAAGAGCCAGGGAAGCTTCAGAAGCCTTCGTGCCACTAGTTGCAGATGGAAGGGAAGAGTAGAGATGTTTACACAGTGCGGCATTTTGGTCGTGTGTTTTGTAGAAAATAAAGCCTGTTATAATTAACTGGAAATGTTGAGGTTACACCTTCCCCCTCCTTCCTTCCTTTTAAATAGGTAAACGTTTTCAGTTTGAACCCTTCTCTTCTTATTTTTGGCTTTCTGGGAAGTCCTCGTTGCTTGGACCCATTGGTAACGTCTCAGTTGAAATGAGAGTCTTAATTATTTTTGTCCAACCTCTTCTTGACACCTGAGTTTGTTCTCTGCTGTCACTAGACATTGTGCGTTCCCATTAGGCTTTGTGCATTCATTGCGCGTTCAATTATTTATGCCTTCGAAGAGAGTAAGGGAAAAGGAAAACCGAGCTTCCACAATAGTTGTTATTAATAGACCTCCTAAAGTAACCTGCCAGGTGAAGATCCGTGATAAAGCCTAAAGTTTTATTTCTAGAAGAGAAGCAAGCCAAGTATATTAAGCAGTCTAGGGTCAATGCGTAGGAATTTTTGTGCACCTGTTGAATATATCTAGCCCTCTTCTTATTGGAATGTTAATTGCAAAAAAAAAAAAAATTACTAAGGTTATCATAATAACCTGAAAATGTGAAAAAGCTTAAACCAAACACCATCTAGTAATTTACTTGCCAAAGGAATTTAGATAAAACGGTTATGGAATGCTGACAGTGTACATAGCACTTTGGACTTTATGAGAGAGCAATTTCTTCAGGGTGCATTCGTGTAGAAGCTGCGTGGTGGGGCTTTATGAGCTTTCCTTAATTAGGAGGCCAGGGTGCTGTTTTTTGTCCACCTCTGCTACTGGCTAGCTGTGGGCCTGGGGCCTGGCAACTCAATCACATCCCTGACTTCCAGTGTCCATACCTAGAAAATGACCATAATCCACATCCTGCCATGTGAGAAGACTACTGTGAAAATCAGATGAGGTAGTGGAGTGTCTGTGATTGTGTTTCGTAACTGAAAAGCCCCTGCAGATCTGGGAAACCGTGAGTAGGAACTTCCATGTCGAGGGCCTAAAGACCACAGCTTGCCTCAAACGGGGGACATCTCAGCTTTGATGATCAGAGAAGGCAGAGAGCGAGGAACGAGGCCTTAGCAGCATTTAAGGAGTGAATCCAAAAATGGTTGTACAGGAGAAAACAACAGAGATAGTTGTTCTATATACAAATGAGCACCCTCAGGGTGCCGGGGCCGTACGGATTGCAGGCCAGACTCTGGCGCCCTCTCCTGGTCCTCGGGGCAGATCTCACTTTATTGCCCTGCTGGGTAAAGAGGAGAGGTAGAAAGGATGGGAAATCCTGTTGGCTTTCTGTGATTTGTCACCTATTTCACTTTACATGTGCTCAGATGAGTAGGCTTATGGTTTATTTGGCCTCGTTTTATGTAATATAACCTTTACAATTGCACGAGTAACTTCAAAGTTTTTCCACATAGAAACGGAATGAAGTTAATTCTCATAAGGCTGACTTAACCAAACAAGAAAATGGCATCGCTGACAATCCCTTCCGTGAACGGACACGCGCAGATGTGCGCACACGCAGACACACGCAGGCACACACATATCCAAGCTCTGTGCTAAAGACACTAAGAGGAAGAATCATTGTCAGTCTAATCACAACCAGAAGTTGACAAAATCAAAAGGTGAAGAAAGTATCAAGACTACTTGAAACGGTAGCTTTTCATCCACTCATGTGAACAGAGAAACTCATTTTGACTATTTTGCCCCTTTAGACATTAATTATAATTTGCCATCATGATTAGCAAAGCATTTAAAATGTTTCCTTCATCTCTATCATATATTTTAAAATTTGTGTTTATGTACAACATGTGATACTATATATTTTTATAAATATGAAATTATTACATATAAGTAATTAAATATATTTACTATTTTAATATACGATATGTGTAATATCGTTCTGTTATATAACAATGTTATATAAATTATGTTACATTTATGTATATAGCATGGCATATTACAATGTGTTATATAATTAATGTATATAATGACATTATATATTATATATGTGAGATTTATTAAGCTGTATAATATGAATATAATTTAATGTATAGTATTACATTGTTATAGTTTGTATATATAGTTTATAAGTAATTTGTAATGTACATCAATCTGTATAATAGATATATCATTTTATCTAATACATTAATATAGATATATCATTTTATCTAATGTCTTACATATAATATCATATTCCAAACTACATATTATGATACATATTATAGATTACATTAGATTACATAATATACCAAATATAATATGTAGTATGCTAATATTATAAAATATATAATTATTTTAAAATATTAAATACAAATATGCAAAAAAATTAATGCATTTCTTTTCCATTAACTGATAGAGGTGTTTCAATAAAACAGTTGCAAATCTTTTCATAAAAGACTAGAAGGTCTGCAGACTGGACAGGTGGACAGTTCATGTTTGAACAGAGACATGGAGGTAATAATAAGTAAATTGTGTTTCTAGCACAGAATAAATCAATCTGCCTTGAATGGAAAGTTTGAATTGGGAGTATTTCAAAGTCGACTGTGTCACCCAGGACAAAAGCCATAGCGAGATGACAGTATACACCCACTAGACTAGCTAAAATATTAAAAATTGACCGTCCAGTATTGGCAATAAGATGAAGTAACTGGAATGCCTGCTGGTTGGTAAAATGATACAACCCCTTTGGAAAACAGTTTGGCAGTTTCTTAAAAAGTTGAACACAATTGTATCATATGACTGAGCATGTTAGCCCTACGTATTTACTCAAGAGACATAAAGCATGTGATCACACAAAGACTTGTCCAGAATTTTTACAGTGGCCTCGCTTGTAATAGCCCACAACTAGAACAATCCAAATGACCTTCAACAGCCAAAGAGATGAACTAAATTAAGCATATTTGTACAACTGAATACTACTGAGCAAAAAGAAATAATTTTTTAAATATATGCAACAACCCAGATGAATCTCAAAATAATTTTCTATGCAAAACCTAGACCAATAGAAAAGAAAAAAAATGCCAACTGAGTGATTTGGTTTATATGAAATTCTACAAAGTCAATTTGGTCTGTAGTAAGAAGAAGCAGGTCAGAGATCACCTGGAGGAGGCAGTGGAGAGATGGATGCATTACAAAGGGATGTGAGGAAACTAGAGGGAGTGGGATGGAAATGTTTATCTCCATTGTGGTAATCATTTCATGGTACATATACGTGTCAAAAGTCATCAAACTGAATACTATAAATATTTTTCAATTATTGTATTTAATATACTGTAAAGCTATGCAGAAGAGTTTTTTAAAATAAAATATGGTAGATCTTGAGTTTACAGAGTTTACGTTAATATGCTTATTATAGGAACAAACCATAATTTGAGGGATTGGAAATGAAGGAGGAAAAGGAAGCTAGGTCAAGCTTTCTCCAGTAAAGATTCATACGTTCTTTTTTATTAGGGCTATTATCCAAATTTGCATATTTACTTTTACCTCACAGCTAGTAAGTACAGGCACTGGGTCCAAGTCCAGCTCTGTATGAATCCAGTTTATAACACTATAAACCATGGTCTTTTATATTAGTTTCTTATTGCTGCTGTAACAAGTTACCATGAGCTTAATGGCTTAGAACGACAGAAATTTATTCTCTTACAGTTCTGGACCCATTCTCAAATGGGCCCACAAGGCTGTGTTCCTTCTGGAGGATCCGATATTGTGGGAAACAAAGGCAAATGAAAAGCTTAATGCCTGAAGCCCATTGACAAGTCTTTGAAACAGGCAGAGTGACCTTCCTCTGGGAGCTCAGCTGCCTCAAGGGCAAAAGGGAATCCTAGCTTAACATTACCTACTGCCCCCCCCCCAAACAAGGATCCTGTAAGTTACTTTATCCAAAGTTTTCCTTTGAAAACTTCCTTTATCTCAACCCCCAGCCCCCAGATATATGCTGGCAATCACGCTCCAAGCTCATGGCCCACTTATGTAAATCTGAAGGGTCTCATGACTGAGTCTTTACTAGACAGTAATAAACGACCTTTTCAAACCAGCGGCTAGCCCCTCAAGGTCCTGGAAAACCTTGCTTGCAAAATTCCTTAGAGACTTACATTCTCCCTAACCCGTCCTAACTTGAAGGTACATAACCAGTCACCCATGACAACCCCGGACAGCTCTTTCTGCCCATGGGTCCTGTCCCCGTGCTTTAATAAAATCACCTTTTTGCACCAAAAGCATCTTGAGAATTCTTCCTTGGCCATCAACTCTGGACCCCCACCACTCCAAAACCCCATCACCAAGGGAGATTAGGTTTCCTTGCTCTTTTCTCTTCCAGAGACTGCCTGCATACTTTAGCTCATGGCCACCTTTCTCTACCTTCAAAGCCAGAAATGCAGTTTCTTCAGTTTCTTCAACTCTCCTTCCTCTGTCTTCTTTGACCCTTTGCCTCCCTCCTTTAAGGACATTTGTGATTACATTTAGGGCCTATCCAGATAATCCAGGGTATTCTTCTCATCTCAAGATTCTTAATTGAGTCACAACTGCAAAGCCCTGGTGCCATGTTAGGTAACATTCACAGGATCCCAGGATTAGGGGTTGGAAGACTTTGGGAGCTCATCATGTAGGCAACCACACATTTCTACAGATTTCCAAAATCTCAGCTGAGCCTGCTGAGAGAATCCATTACCATTAGGGTCCAGTTTAGTTGCAAATGGCTGTAGCCCAGCAATGTGTGTGTACTTTGAATGTGACTAATGGGAGCTTAAGATATATGTAGGATTTAAAAACATAATCATGATAGAACAAGGACAGGAGGAAAGTAGTTAGAATTTTCTACGGTTCTTATGTTGATGGGGAAATGAGAATTGTTCATTGAATATTAATATGGTGAAAATGCACACCATCTTTAAAGGAACAGTAAAAGAGTGTGTAACAAATAATCTAATTAAAATAAATAATAAAATAATAAATATAATTCATAATCAAAATGAAGGCAAAATAGAAGAGAATAAAAGAATATAGAAAATGAAGGACAAATACAAATCAAATAGTAAAATGATACATCTAGTCCCAAATATATCAACAATTATATTAAATACGCATAGACAATTCTGCTTTATTTTTTGTTGTTATTTTGAGAGAGAGAGAGAACACAAGCAGGGTTGGGGCGGGGGGGGCGCGGAGAGAGGATCCCAAGCAGGCTCTGCACAGTCGGTGTGGAGCTGGATGCAGGACTTGAACTCACTAACCGTGAGATCATGACCTAACCCAAATCCGAGAGTCCAACGTTCAACTGACTGAGCCACCCAGGCACCCCAACAATTCCACTTTGTCTTTTTTTTTAATGTTATATTTATTTCTGAGAGAGAGAAAGAGAGACAGCATGAATAGGGGAGGGTCAGAGAGCGAGGGAGACACAAAATCTGAAGCAGGCTCCAGGCTCTGAGCGGGCTGTCAACACAGAGCCCGATGCGGGACTCCAACCCACGAACCATAGGATCATGACCTGAGCCAAAGTTGGATGCTTAACCGACTGAGCCACCCAGAAGCCCCAATTCCACTTTAAAGACAAAGACTAGCACACTGCTGCATTTCCCAGACTGTGGACTGGAGTGCCCTGGGAGCCTCCATGATCTTACAGGAGGCATATTTTAAATTTTAGTGGAGGGGCACCTGGGTTTCTCAATGAGTTGAGCATCCGACTTCAGCTCAGGTCATGATCTCCTGGCTTGTGAGTTTGAGCCCCAACTTGGGCTTTTTGCTGTCAGCCTGTCAGTGCAGAGCCTGCTTCAATTCTTCTGTCCCCACCCCTCCCCCCCACAACCCTCCCCGGCTTGCACTATCCCAAAAAATAAATAAACATTTATAAATAGATAGATAGATAGATAGATAGATAGATAGATAAATTTTCAGTGGAAACACAGAAATATTCAGTATCTCTCAGATACTATGCAAACTACTAGCTCCCAGTCCCTCCTGGTTCCATGGGATTTCAGTTGATTCCTTTTATTTTTTTCTCAGTAGTTTCCTTTCAGTGACATCAAATCATTGCAAAACTGGGTTTTCAGCAGTGGCTGTGATACAGCATCAAATAAAAACGATTGTAGAAGAGGAAACCGGGCAGTGGTTTACAATTCTAAGGTTTGAGAAGTTGAACAGCGCTCAACATCCCATTCTTCAGAATTGTGGACACAAGACTTATTAAGTTGTTAGAACCTAATTATTTAACAAACGAAACTGTAAGGTATTTCCATTTTGGGCTAGGAATGATGTGGAAAAATCACTGAGATCCTCAGGGCACTGTGAACTGAGGAAGTTGGGGAACGCTTATCATAATGAATTAAAAATAAAAAATAAGTGTTCCCTACAAAAGAAACAGTATACATATTCAGAGACAGAATGGATGAACACAAAAAAATGAAAACATGCTGTGACAAAAACAAACCAAAAGAATGCCGATTTAGCAAATGTGGCATCATAACAATTTTGTCTTCAAATTATCATTGTGTGTTTATATTTAAAACAATTATTGATGCACTGAGGACTAAATCCACAGTCTTATTATTTGCATTTTATCTGTCCTGGATTCATTATTAGAAATAAAGAGAGGTATTTTCTAATGATAAAATGGCCAATCTAGCACAAAATATAATAAAGTTTTTAAGGTTAAAAATGGAAGGAATGAGAAGAAGAAATAAATGTACGATAAGATGGCATATTTTAACACAATTCTTAGTAGAGTAAGCAGATTGTGTCAAAGCATATTTGAACAAATCAGATTAACAGACTGGGCCTCATTGACATACCAGAACCCTGCACCCACTGTGGACAAAATTTTTCTTTTAAGTTTATTTAATTGTTTTTAGAGAGACAGAGACAGACAAGTAGGGGAGAGGAGCAGAGAGAAAGAGAAAGAGAGAGACAGAGACAGACAGAGACAGAGACAGAGAATCCCAAGAAGGCTCTACACTGCCAACACAGAGCCTGTGCAGGGCTCAAACATATGAAGCCTAAAGATCACGACCTGAGGTGAAAACAAGAGTCTGACGCTTAACTGACTGAGCCACCAGGTGTCCCTGCAAACACATATTTTTTTTTACAAGAAATGTGATACAGTTGCCTCAGTTGACCATATGCTGAGCAATAAAACAAGCCTTGATCAATTTCATAATAATAAACATTCAGCTAATAAATACAATAATAATTATGCAGCTAAAAAAATTCTTCAGATGTTTGTAAATTACTCAAACTATTCCTAAATAAACCATGGATCAATGAACAAATCATAAGGGCCATCATCAAATACTTCAAACTGAAAAAAAATGAAATACGAGACATCAAAATTTGTAGAGTGCAGCTAAATATTTGCTTAGGATAAAAATAATAGTCTGCCTATTTCAGAAACAGTTGAAAGCAGTGGAAACTAATTTGACAATAAACTATATGTAAAAAAAAAACAACAGTTGAAAGCTGAAAATTTTTTAAAAATCTAATCATCTCAGAAAGTTTATATTTTAAAAAAGAACAGCAAATAAACTCAAGAAAACTGTAGTAAAGATAAAGATAAGAACAAATCAACAAAGCCAAGAGTTGATTCTTTGATTAAATTGACCAAATGATTGTAGGGAGTATGAAGAGGAATAGACGATTTTTCAAAAACAGAAAAGAGGCGCCTGGGTGGCTCAGTTGGTTGAGAATCCGACCTCAGCTGAGGTCATGATCTCCCAGTTTTCGAGTTGGAGTCCCACATCAGGCTCACTGCTCTCAGTGCAGATCCTGTTTTGGATCTTTTGTCGCCTTCTCTGTGCCCCTGCCCCATGTGAGCTCTCCCTCTCTCAAAAATAAATAAACATTTAAAAAATAAAAAAATTTAAAAAACACCGTAAGAGATTTCCAAATCTACAGTAAAATGATATTTTTCCAACAGATATTTCTTCTTGATTACATACTGTTTGACTCTAAAAATTTTATTACCTTAACTTAAACCTATTAGGCCTGAAAGGGAGATAGCTGAGTCTACTATTTAATTCAAAATCTGCATTTTTACATATATGTTTTCATAAAGTAAAGTACAGCTTTAGTTGTTGAGGCTTGTCTACAAAGCATGTGATGAAATTTCCTCGAAATTACATATATATACATATATGTATATATACGTACGTATATATATCTTAATTGCCTTCAAAATAGTGAAGACTTTTTTAAGTGGGTAGATACTGACTTAAAAAGCTTATATCTAAGATCTCTATTAAGAGAAGCAATCATTTTCTCATTATTAAGGTGTTCTTTTTCTGTGATCACATCTATGAAGCATACCGGAGAAAAAGAGCAGAGTAGAAGTTTCTCCAATAACTTTGATGTCCCTGTGGTCTTGGTCTCCAGGTCAATGCACAGCCCCAGCATGGATTCCTTTTGCCAGGCCGGCAAAACCAATTGACAAGTCTGAGTTTCCCATTGGAGCATCTTTGAACTATGTGTGCCGCCCTGGTTACTACAGGAAAGAGTTCCGTATCACCTGCCAAAAGAACTTGACCTGGTCAAGTGCTGAAAACAAATGTGAACGTAAGTACCTCTAGGCTGAGAATTCCACCGTGCCAGTTAAACATCCATAAGAGCTGTTTCCATTGTTCAGATTCAATTGTTTGGAGCTAAGACACATAGGACTTGATAAGTTTGCCTGGAGGATAGCAGATGTGAGAGTTATTCTTGATGTCATATCTTTCTACTGCTTTGACTTCCTGACACCTTCATTACAAGTTCAATTCATGAGAAGTGACTGTCACAAGGCATGACTGAGGAAAATTCTCCATTCATTAGAGGTTCCCCGTTGTCACCACTGAAACTAAATAACGAATTACCTCGAGGAAAGGAAAGAAAAGTGTAGGTGGGGAGAAAATCCCATACTTTGAGACTTTAATTTATACTGGTTGAATTACAAAGCAAACACTTTGGGTATAAGGGAAGTTTACCTTTTTCTGGAAGGCACAATATGAGGATGAGATAGATCTGGAGGGGGGCTCTTTTTGAAAGTGGTGCTTAGTAGGTGACTGGTGCTGAGGCAGTTTTGTAAGTTTCTTCGGGGTGGCAAAAGCTATGGAGCTACAAATGCTTTTCAGTAAAGGTTGAGACAGCCAGGTTGGGACCTTATGTACTTACTAAGAGAAGTTTGGAGTGTTCCATATCCGGTTCACAAATTCTCCTTCTCTCCCATAGGTAGGTCATGTGGCAGTCCTCCAGAACCCACAAATGGCAAAACGATTGCTAATGGAGACACCAAGGTTGGATCAACTGTGAACTATGCTTGTAATGAAGGGTGAGTTGGCAGCAGCATTGTTTGGGATGACAGTTCCAGAATTGTAGTACCAGTCTCTAAACAATACTCTTAGAAAGTTTACCTGTCCATTAAAAACATAACAATAAGAGGGGTGCCTGGGTGGCTCATTTGGTTAAGCTTCTGATTCTTGGTTTTGGCTCAGGTCATGCTCTTGATGTTGTGAGTTCAAGCCCGGCCTCGGGCTTTGCACTGACGTTGAAAAGCCTGCTTGTGATTCTCTCTCCCTCCCTCTCTCTCTGCCTTTCCCCTGCTCTCTCTCTCAAAATAAATAAACTTAAAAAAAGAAGTTAAAAAAATAGCAATAAGATTTCTAAGTAGAAGTGGTGGCTTGAATCGCGGCATTCAACTCTGCCTGAAATGACTAAACAAATATTGGGAAAATGGGAAAAAATATATATCTGTGCTAGAAACTTGCGGGTGGAGAGGAAAGATGCCCTACTGGACAACAAATTAATGTACCTAAAACCAAGTGAAGCATTCATTCAATGGGAAGGACCAGCTCTCTCAAGAAGTAAATGGAACAAACATTAGTTGATGCATGCATATATTCTTGCCCCAATGCCACCAGAACTAGAGATGCTGGACTCAGAAGTCGGAAAGAATGATTTGTTTGGGATGAGGGAGCTGATGTGGACAGGCAAATTTCAATTGTTATAGCACCTCTTCGGAATGCACACACCACAGAAATCTTGCTGTGGGCATATTCTTGGCTTATCCTTAAGGGAGACAACCACTTCAGGAAAGAAGTAGAGAGACTGCTTTACCTTAGATCTTAAACTTTGCTTTGTTTTTATTATTTTTTGCTTACTTAAAATACATTTACTATAGCATAAGCAATAACAATAACATGAACTTCAATGTATATATTACCCACCTTAAGAAGCATTGTTAGTAGCTTGGAAGCCTCCTATGTGCCTTTCCCAATTCCCATTCCACTTCCAAAATTGATCTGGAAGTAATGACCATCAGGAATCCTGTGTTGTTCATTGCTTTGCATTTGTTTCCCATTGTCCCCCGTACATACTACAACTCAGTTTATATTCAGCTTTCCATAGTGTAAGCTTTATGTCGTTGGCATGATATGCTATGTACTTCTCTGCAACTGGCCTTTCTGCTTAACAGTTTGTTTCTGACAATTTCCTATGTGGTTGTGGTTAATTCATTTTCACTTAGGAGAGTATTTCCTTGTGTGAGTATGCCACAATTTACTTTTTGCTTGCTTGTTATATTTGTATTGTTGCCATTTTGTTTTGCTTTTTCTGTTTTGGCTATTCCTGCTATGAATATACATGTCTCCTAGTGCACATGTACAAAAGTTTCCCTAGGACAGTGGCTTTCAAACTTCTCTTACTGTGATCCACAGCTAAGAAATATAGTTCTCTCTCTCTCTCTGTCTCTCTCTCTGTCTCTCTCTGTCTGTCTCTGTCTCTGTCTCTCTCTCTCTCTCACACACACACACACACACACGTTTATATAAATTAAAAGTTACTGAAAACTTCTCACCACTTCTAATCAATATTGTACTGGAGGTTCAAGCCAGGACAATTAATCAAGAAAAAGAAGCAGAAAGCATCCAAATTGGAAGGAAGAATTAAAACAATTTCTGTTGGGAGGCACCTGGGTGGCTCAGTTGGTTAATCCGACTTTGGCCCAGTTCATGATCTCACGGTTCAAGCCTTGCATCGGGCTCTGTGCTGACAGCTCAGAGCCTGGAACCTGCTTCAGATTCTGTGTCTCCCTCACTCTCCAACCCTCCCTTACTCATGCTCTGTCTCTCACTCTCTCTCTCAAAAATAAACTTTAAAGCATTTTAAAAAAACAATGTTTTTGAAAATGATGTGTGTTGTATAGAAAATCCTAAAGAGTGTACACACACACACACACACACACACACCAAAAATCATATTACAGCTAATAAATAATTCAGCAATATTCAGGATATCAGACTAGTGCACAAAATTAAATTGCATTTCTATACACGAGCAATAAACAATCTGTGAATGAAATTAAGAAACCAATGCCACTTACAATCACATCAAAAAAATAACTTAGAAATAAGCTGAACCAAAGAAGTATAAAATTAGGGGCGCCTGGGTGGCTTAGTCGGTTAAGCGTCCGACTTTCGCTCAGGTCATGATCTCGCGGTTCGTGGATTCGAGCCCCGCGTCGAGCTCTGTGCTGACTGCCAGCTCAGAGCCTGGAGCCTGTTTCAGTCTGTGACTCCCTCTCTCTCTGACCCTCCCCTGCTCACGCTGTCTCTCTCTCTCTCCTAAAAATAAATAAAACATTAAAAAAAAAGAAGTATAAAATTATACACTGAAGATTATGAAATATTTTTGAAAACAAAGTTAAAGAGGATCTGCATAAATGGAAAGATATCTTATATTCATAGACTGGATGACTTAATATTGTTAATATTGCAATAATATTGAATATTATAGAATTATAAAATATTGATCTCACCAAATTGATCTACAGATTTAATACAATCCCTATATATCGAGCATCCTTTTGCAGAAATTGACCAGCTGATCCTAAAATTCTTACGGAAGTGCAAGGCACCCATCCGATCAAAACAATCTTAAAAAAACAGAACTACTCAGTTTCAAAACTTAATATAAACCTACAGCAATCAAGAATGTGTGATACTGGCATAAAGACAGATGGATAGATCAATAAAACAGAATTGGAATCCAGCAGTAAAACCATACATTTATGATCAACTATTTTTCAACAAAGGCACCAAGACTGTTCAATGGTAAAAGAAGAACCTTTCCAACAACTGGTCCTGGGGCAACTGAATAACCAAGTACAAAAGAGTGATGTAGGAGGAATGAATGTCATGAATTATGCTAACGGATGAAACCTGAAATGTTTGAGGAACCCAACTTGGTCTGGAAGTACAATAAATATTTTCTATATATTGCTAGATCTGTTTTATAATATTTTATTTCAGATTTTTTTCTTTTATTCACATAAGTATGATAGGCCTAATAATTTACCATTCTCACGCTGTCTGTGTCTGGCCTTACAACCAATTTATCCTCATAAAATGAGCAAAGTGTGTTTCTTTTCTAGAGCAAGCTTGATCTATCAATTTCCCCCCAATTTCCTCTTGTATTTCTGGGTTTTGTTTTATATATTTGAGGCTATGTAATTAGGTGCATATACACTTAATACTACCATATCTTCCAAGAGCATTATGCTTATTATGTTGATTGTAAGAAGCTCCAGTTCCAGGACAAGATGGGCAGATTCACTTTTCTCTGCATGTCTCTCTACGTGTAACTAAATACCCTGGAAACTGTTCAACATGCAGCCATAAAAGGACTACAAAAGGTGGAAAGAAGATGGGCTGGAGGACCACAGAACTTAAAGAATGACACCATAGTGAGGTCCCTGGATTTTCCTTTTATCTCTTAGACTGGGTACTTAGAAGGAACACAGTCCTGAATATTCAGCAGGCAGGGAGAGAGGGAGAGAGAAGCCTGTTCTCTGGGCAAAGGGCTGGGAAAAGGGAAGCTTAGTGGGGATGTAGTGGGGAGACACATTAGTAGTGATAGTGGCCCTTCTGCCCACATTAGCAGCATAAGCAGAAATCAGAAATCAGGGATGGGGTCAGGAGGCATCTATCCTTCTCCTTCTTCCTTGAGGCACAGCACCAAGAAGCAGCAGGTCCCCAGATCAGCAGCAGCTGTATCAATGGGAGAACCTGGGCTCCAGTCCCAATGATAATTTTATCTCATGCCCCACACCAGCCAGCAGCAGTGAGCTCTATTCCGCCTCTAGTGACAGTATCAACAGAGCCAGTTGGTGAGATCTAGACTTCAACCCAGAAGAGAAGGGAAACCAGGTTCAAAGTTTCTTGCTCCTCCATGCAGTCATGCAGTAGGAGAGAGCTTCCCAGATCCATGACTCCTAATTCTCCACCCAACAGCAAAATGCAGCCTACACAGGTGCTTCCCTCCCCTGGTAGCCACAACACAAACGAAAGGGGAGCTCCACCCTCCCCAGATAACCAGAGAACAGGCCGGAGGAGGGTTCCTCTCCATGCAAGGGTTGAACATCTCCCATGCCTCACCTAGTGATAGCAGGAAGTTCAGAGAAGCACCTCTGCTGTCCCAGGCAGCAGTAGCAAGGATGTGTCAGGAACTGCATTGGAGCCAGGAGAATGAAGCAGAGAACAGAATAGCCCTGCAAGACTGGAAAATTAAATTGTCGTTGGAACTAAACCCCACCCCCCAAATAGGCCAAAATCTACACACTACCCTCAAGAGGGTGATTACATGCTAAAATCGATTTAAATAAGAGTGAGAGTCTCTTAACACAATATCCCCAGTGTTCAGGATACAAGAGAAAATCACATGTCACATTAAGAACTGGGAAGAACACAACTTGATTGAGAAAAGATAATCAATACCATACCACAAATGATTCCAATACCAAGATGAATTAAATGTTGTCGCTATCTAACAAAGAATTTAAATCAGCCTTATTCAAATTGCTTCAATAAGTAACTACAAATTCCCTTAAAAAAAATCTTAAAGCCAACCAAAGAGAAAGGACATACAACTTACAGGGGAACACAATTTGAATGGCAGTGGATTTATTATCTGAAAATATGGAGACCAGAAGGAAGGGGCACACCTATTTCAAATACAAAAGAAAGTAACTTATAAACTGTGAACTCTCTCTCTTTAAAAATATTCATTGCACTGCTTGGTATAGAGAAGGCACTCAATAATTATTGTTGAATAAATGAATGAATGAAACTAAAAAAAAATTCACTGCATACCTGGAATAAATCCCCATTGGTTATGGTATATGATTCTTTTTATGTTACTGTTGGATTTGATTTGTTAATACTTTACTGAAGATTTTTTACCATCTATAAAATGTTAGCAAATCAAACCCAGTAATGCATTTAAAAAATTGCATTTTTTTTTACCACAGTGGAAACTACTCCAAGTATGCAAGACAGATTCAACATTCAAAACTCAATCAACATAATCAACCATATAAACAGGATAAAGAAGAAAAACATTTTTAATTTTTAAAAACATGTTTTATTTATTTATTTTAAGAGAGAGAAAGAGTGGGGGAGGGGCAGAGAGAGAAGAGGAGAGAGAATCCCAAGCCATCTCCACACTGTTAGTACAGAACCCGATGTGGGGCTCTTCCTGGTGCACTGTGAGATCACGACCTGAGATGAAACTGAGTCAGACACTTAACCGACTTAGCTACCCAGGCTCATTTTAATTTATATGCTCAAAGTAGAAAATGTATATGCTCATATCAGTTGTCTCAGAAAATGCAGTTGACAAAGTCCAATAACAAATCATGATAAAAACAGCAACTTAGGAATAGAATTGAACGAGTCTGAAGTCAAGATATAAGCTGGTTGCTTGCTCCTGGAGGCTCTAAGGAAGAATTTATTCCATGCTTTTCTCCTAGCTTCTGGGGGTTATCAGCAGTCCTTGGTATCACATCTCTCCATCTCTGCCTTGTTCTCACATGGCTTTGCCTCTATATGTGTTAACATTGTCTTCCCTCTGTGTGTCTCTTTGTCTAAATATCCTTCTTCCTTTGAGGACACCAGCCATTGGATTAGGGCCCCTGCTAATCCAGAGTGACTTCATCTTAACTCTGTTATATCTGGCAAGACCTTATTTCCAAATAAAGTCAGATTCTGAGGTTTCAGGACATAAATTTGGAGGCATAGAACCTAGAATGGATATGAATGGACATGTCATTGAGGAGAATATAAAGATGGGATGTAAGTACATGAACAGATTCTCAGCTTCATTAGCCATTAGGAAAATGCAAACTAAAACAACACAGTGGGGTTCCTGGGGTGCCTGCGTGGCTCAGTCGGTTGAGCATCAGACTCTTTTTTTTTTTATTATTTTTATTTTTGAGAGAGCACAAATAGGGAAGGGGCAGAGAGAGGGGGACAGAGGATCCGAAGCAGACTCTGTGCTGGCTAGCTGATGGCAGTGAGCCCTATGCGAGGTTTGAACTCATGAACCGCAAGATCATGACCGGAAGCCAAAGTCAGATGCTCAACCGACTGAGCCACCCAGGTGCCCCGAGGGTTCAACTCTTTAGATCAGCTCAAGTTGTGATTGTAGGATGGAGCCCTGAGTCAGGGTCCGTGCTGAGAGTGGAGCCTTCTTGGGATTTTCTCTCCCTCTCTCTCTGCCCCTCTCCCATCAAAATAAATAAATAAACATGAAAAAAAAAACAATGACACAATACTACACACATATTTGAATGACAAAAATGCAAGCTAGTGAAAACCCCAAATGTTACTAACATGGATGTAGAGGAACTGGATCACTCATCATTGCTGATAGGAATGTCAAACAGTAAACCCACTCCGGAAAGCAGAAATGAACGATCAAGCCATGAAAACACCGGGAGGAAACTTAAATGCATTTTACCAAGTGCAAGAATCAAATCTGACAAAAGTTGTATGATGCCAGGTAAGTGGCATTCTAAAAAAGAAAATATGGAGTAGAAAGATCGGTAGTTGCCAGAGATTGCGGAAAGGGAGAGGCAAATAGGCAGAGCTCGGAAGATTTTAGGACAGTGAAACTACTCTGTGTGAGACTGCAATGGTAGATATGTGTTATTATACATTTGTCCAAACCCATACAATGTGCAGCACATGGGAGGTTCTGCATGTATGTGCAAAGGGAGTATATGATAAATGCCTGTACCTTCTGCTTGATATTTCTGTGAACATGAAACTGCTCTTTTTAAAAACGTTTTATTTATATCTGAGAGAGAGAGACAGCATGAGCAGGGGAGGGTCAGAGAGAGAGGGAGATACAGAATCTGAAGCAGGCTTCAGACTCTGAGCTGTCAGCACAGAGCCAGAAGCAGGGCTCGAGCCAATGAACTGTGAGATCATGACCTGAGCCAAAGTCAGACGCTCAACCGACTGAGCCACCCAGGCGCCCCCTGAAACTGCTCTTAAAAATAGTCTATATTAAAAAAAGCTGCATAGATGAAAATACACATGCACCAAGACACACAAATTAGCACAAACACAACTGAGGAAATTTGAACAAAGTTGGCAGGTCATACCTATGTCAATATCCTGGTTTTAATATTCCACTACACTGTTTTGCAAGACATTATCAATGGGGGGGAATATGCCACATTTTATGGCAAACTTTGAATACTTTGTGGTGTACTAAGTGAGAGTTTCTGCCTTTACCATTTTAAATATGAAATCATTGTTGGACTTTTGTTGTTCTGTTTGGATTTCCTTTGGTTCGAAGTTGATGAGTCTTAAATACGGTAGGTTTCTACAAAAACTTGGCATAAAGTAAAGAAGAGAGAGCCCATTGAGTCGAGAAAGCATGAAGAAAAAAATTTGAAGTCCAAACAAAGACATGCAATTTGGGAAAGTGATAGTACTGTGACAAATGGAAATTGTCCTTCTGAATTCTCCAAGAGTGCAATCTTTCGTAAGTAGCAATTTAAGTAGGAAAATGAACAAGGAATATAACATTCATTCTTCCTTACCTATAGATACCGACTCATTGGTGAGCCATCTAATTTATGCATAATCTCAGACAATATTGTCATCTGGGAAAACGACCCACCTCTTTGTGAAAGTGAGTTGAAATATTCTTTCCTATTACCTTTACCAATGGATTCTAAGTTTCCCCCTGGAGTTGTGAAAATCTTAATTGAATTCCTTTTGTTGATTCTGCCCCCTCAATCCCTATGGGGTTTCTGGCAACTGTTTTCTTAAATATTTCCTTATCTCGGGATGTACCTTTTCTGAATCTGGGGACTTAAATGCAGAAAAGCCTTCAAACTTTATTTTTACTTCAAATTATTTGGAATTATGTTGATTGTACCATCCACAGTATAACAATCATTCTGGGCAGAGGGACGGGGTAAGTAGGTGATGGGTATTAAGGAAGGCATTTGTTGTAATGGGCACTAGGTGTTGTATATAAGTGATGAATCAATTCTATTCCCAAAGCTAATATTACACTATATGCTAACTGACTGGAATTTAAATAAAAACTTGGAGATTAAAAAAAGAAAGAAAGAAAGAAAAAAGAACTTCCAACAACATAAATCTATGGAACATTATCGAGCTTGCTTTAAGAGTCTATTGTAAGTTTGGTGCCAAAATCTCATAAGGACATCACAGGAAAAATATTACAGTCTGGTCTCTTTAAAAAAAACATTGGGAATGGGGTGATAAAACAATTTATTCACACCATCTAGACTTATTATTCAAATACATATATTTATAGATTACTTCATATATATGTAGTAGAATGCTCACTAGTAATCATTCACTTCAGTGAATCTTTACAAAGTGAGCACACCACCTTAATAGCATTCAAATGAGATATAGCACATCAGAAGCCTCCCCATGCTCTTTCTCAGTGATTATCTTCCCAAAATAACCATTATGCTGGCTTCTATCACCAAGGATTAGTTTTTCCCTTTCTTGAATTTTATATTAAAGGAATCAAAAAACATGTACTCTGTTGTGTCCAATTTCTGTTGAGTGTTATATTTAGGAGACTTATCCATGTCATTGCATATAGGATTAATTGGATCTTTTTTATTGTTGTATTGTATTTCATTTTAAGAACTTAACAATTAATTTGTAAACCCACCTGTTTATATATCAGTCGTATTTTATGCATGAGCATATGCAATAAATATCCATATATATGCAAGTATAAATTTTCAAATCTTTATATATATATATGCACATCTATACAGTATTTACATTTATATAAGTGAAATTGTTGAGTATGAATACATTCAGTCTTAATAGATACTGCTAAAAGATTTAATACTGTGGTTAGACAAATTTACACTGCTACCAATATCAGATGAAAAGTCCAGCTGCTCTATATCTTTGTCAACTTGGTATTTATCAGTTGTTTAAATTTCAGCTATTCTGGGGGCTCACTGTGACTTTAATTTGCATTTCCGTAATGACTGATGATGCAAAGCACCTTTTCATATCTTTGTGTAGCGCCTGTTCAAAATTTTCGTCCAATGTTTGTAGTTTGTGTATCTTTTTTATTGGTTTGTAGAAATTCTTTATACATTCAGATTTTCTGATAAACATAACACAGACATTTTCTTTCAGGCTAAAACTTGTCCTTTTGTTTCTTAATGATGTCCTTTGATGATAGAAGATATACATTTTAATAGTGTTTTTAAATAAGACTCAATAAGTCTTTTCCTTTCTAGTCACTACTTTCTCTGTTCTTTTTTTTTTAATGGTTTTATTTTTATTTTTGACTGTGAGTGGGGGAGGAGCAGAGGGAAAGGGAGAGAGAGAATCTTAAGCAGGCTCCATGCTCAGCGTGGAGCCTGACATGAGGCTTTATCTCACAATCCTGAGAAAATAACCTGAGCCAAAATCAAGAATTGGTTGCTCAACCAACAGGGTGGGCCACCCAGGCACCCTACTACTTTCTCTGTTCTATGTAAGAAATCTTTGCCTATCATTTTATCTTTCAACTTAAGTCTATGATTCACCTCAGATTTATTTTTTGTGTGGTGTCAAGTATGGTCAAGGTATTTGTTTCCTTTGTGTGTGTTTTTTTGTTTTTCCTCAATGGATAGACAATTCATCTAATATTATTTATTTTAAAAACCATTTAAAAACATTTTTCTGTGTCACAATACAACAGTATAATATCTATAAGTCAGGTGTCATTATATGTGGGTCTCATTTCAAAGAGACTCTGTTCTGCTAGTTTATTTATCACACTGTTTTCATTACCATAGCATTATAATAAGAGTTGATATCTGGTGGTATATCCCCCACCATGTACTTCTTCCAAGATTTGTTTGGTGATTCTTGGCCCTTTGCATTTCCATATACAATTTAGAATCAGCTTGTCAGTTTCCACAAAAAGAATCTTACTTGAATTGATATTGGGTTTCTGTTGACTCCGTAGATCCAGTTGTGGACCACTTACATTTTTAAATTTTAAATTCATGAACATGAATATATTCATGATCTATTTCTCCATTTTTGAAATCTTTAATTTTTCTCAATAATATTTGCCAATTTACGTTATAGAAAATAATGTCAACATAGAGAGGTAACATTGGAAAATGTAACATTTTCTAATTGTTTCTTAAACAAACAATCATTTGACCTTGGAACCAACAGTCTTGCTAAATTTACTTAGAAGTGCAATAGTTTATCTGTATATTCTTTTGGATATGCTGTATAAATAATCATGTCATTGGTAAATAATTGTCCTATTTTTTAATCTTTTCCTTTCTTGCAGCTATTATTTATATCTCTTGCTTTACTGCATTGGCTAGAACCTCCAGTACAATGTTGAATGGAAGAGATGATATTGGGTTTTTAATAGTCATTATAAGCATGATATTTACAGAATGTTTTAGGGAGATATTCTTCATCAGATTAAGAAAATTGCTTTTTACACCTAACTTGCTAAAAGATTTATCGTGTTCTAATTTATCACTATGTATCTAATGAGATGATCAGATCCTATTTCTCCTTCATTGTGTCAATGTTTGTGCCTTTACATATATCTCACAAGATGTTATTGTTTTTATAAAAAGAATATTTATACTTTTCCACATATTAACTATTTCTGTCATACTTTCTCTAAACTGCAGTGCTATCAGTTCTTTATGACACTATTTTCCTTCGATCTAAAGAATTATCTTTTAGCATTTTTGTATTGTAGGCCTTCTGGCAATAGATTTTTTAAACATTTTTCTAGGCATGGTTTCTTTAAAAGTTATCATCTCTGTTTTCTGGCTCCTTTTAACATTGATTGCTCTTGATTTTTTTTTTTTACAATATTACTATGATGTGTCTAGGTAAAGTTTTTCTTTTTTTTGTATTTGTACTGCTTGAGTTTGTATGGCTTCTTGAATCTGTAGGTTTAGTGATGTCTTTTATCAGTTTTGGAAAATTCTCAGCCATTGCTTCTTCAAACATTCACGCCCTGTGTTATTGCTCTCCTCTCATTATGGGAATTCACTTACACATGTGTTGGGCCTTCCTTATGCCTCTATCCTTGAAGTCTATTACTCTTTTTTGTGTCTTTCTATCCTTTTGTGTCTCTGTGTTTTATTCTGGATATTTTCTTCAGTCCTAGCTTCCAATCCATTGATCTTTATTCAACTGTGTCCTACCTGCTGTTAATTCTACCAGATTCTTAATTTCATTATTTTACAATGATAACAACTTTTATTTGGTTCCTTTTGAAATGTTCCCGGTTGTTTTTAACTGTTTCTAGTTCTTACCAAAAGTCTGTGTTGTGTATATTTTACCTTTGAATAGATGAACATAATTATTTTAAATCTGTGAGTGAAAATTCCAATCTCTGGGATCCTACTGGTTCAGTTTCTATTGTCAGTGATTATGCTGCTTCTTATTCATGTTATTTTATCTCATTAAGTACTAGGTTGTCTTTGTGTGTCAGGAATTATATTTGAGAAGCTTTCTCTGTACAAATAAATTCAAGGTCATAGACAGTTATCTACCTTCTTCAGGAAGGATTTTTGTTGTTATTTCTTCTAGAAATCTGGGGACACAAGCAATCTGGGACGACTTCCATTCAATTTCAGAAACTGTTATTTTTCTAGGCCACCCACAGTACTTGAAGAACAACCCCAGTAATCTTGATTCCCAGAGCCTATTTCTTTGAGGGCCCAGTAGGCAGCAGAAGATACTACCAGGCCTTCCACTATACAGGACCTGGATTCCAGTTTAGTTCCTTGACTCCATGAGACTATCAAAAGTCTACTCACCACTCAGATGTCCCCTCCTGAATCAGCTAACCTTCCAGCTGAAACGCAGCCTAAATATCTAACTCTCACCTAGCTTTATATCTTCTTTCAGATCATGGTCCAGTAATGCTTCACTAGTTTATTAGCTTTCTGATAGATCCGCAGACATATTTTATATTTTATCCAGCATTGATAGTCTTTCTTTGGGGGGGGGGCGAATAGAGGAGTAGAGTGATGTTTGATTTGAATTATTAAGGTTACCCTTATAAGAAGAAGTATCCTTCTTAAGAAGTTTTATTTTTAATTTCAAGTGTTTTGGTGTTTTGGTTGAAGTTACTTTGTTCTAGTTATATAGTATATAGTATTATAGTAATACAATGTATTATGTCCCACTTATACATTTTCACATGTATTGAGAGTTTTTTATGAACTAATATATAAGCACTTTTACATGGGTATCATGTTGTGATATCAAACTTAGGCTTGATGAAATGAGTTGATCAGCTTTCTATTTTTCACATCTTGTGAAAAATTTGAAATTACATTTGGAAGTATGTATTACCTGAAAGTAACTTCATAGCATTTTTATGTAAAATATGTTTTCTGTTCTTACAAGTTTCATTGCCCATTCTGGCTTTCTATATCTTCGTGAATGCATATTGGAAATTTGTATTTCCATTTATATCATTTCAATTTTCAAAAATTTTTTAAAGCTGTTCTGAGCTAATAACAAAAATGAAAATTAAGAAGGAAAATGGAAAAGAGTAGGGAAAAGCTGTATAATATATGATAAAGCAAAATGATCAAAGAGCTATTAAAATGAAAGGAATGTGAACTGTATTAAAAATGCATATGTTTATAGGAAATAATGTAAGTAGGAAAGGCAGTATGTATGCTATTTATTATGCCCACCTAAATCACAACTTTGTAAAAACATATCTACATGTTAAGAAAGATTAAAAACAAATAGCAAATGTAAAAAGAGTTATACTCATTGGATCTCTGACTAGTTATTTTAATTCACTGTTGTCACGTTGCTATCTCTTTTTTCAGGAATTGCTTGTGAGCCACCCCCAAAGATTGCCAATGGAAATTTCATTAGCACCAACAGAGAATATTTCCCATACGGAACGGTGGTGACCTATCGCTGCAATACTGGACACAGAGGGAAAAAGCTGTATGAGCTTGTGGGCCAGTGGTCAATATACTGCACCAGCAAAGACAATCGCGTTGGCACGTGGAGCGGCCCTCCCCCTCAGTGCATTATACCTAATAAATGCACACCTCCAGAAGTTGAAAATGCAATAATAGTATCTGAGCACAAAAGTTTATATTCCTTAAATGAAATTGTGATGTTTACATGTAAGGCCGGCTTTGACATGAAAGGACTCCCCAGAGTGAAATGCCAACCTCAAAACAGATGGGGGCCAGAGTTGCCAAGCTGCTTTAAGCGTGAGTCTGACTGAGGCTTTAAAGGGAACTACAAATGGCATGAGTTGTAAAAGGATTGGAAGATTAGTGTTTGCTCTAGGGGAGGATGCATGGGAAGCAGGGTAGGTCAATTTGGGGGGTGGGGTGATGCATGAAATGATGAAAGTGTGTGTGTGTGCATGTACGCGTGTGTGCACTTATGTATATGTGCCTTCATTTTGAAAGCAGGAGCTAAGTCAATCAAGGAAGGAGACATTTGGAGCCCTCTTACTGAGCAATTCTCAGGATGAAATACCAGCTCCGCTATCTCAAATATACTGAAAACTGAGGTGGACTTTCTAGTCAGCTGTGTAATAAGCACTCTAATTTTTCTACTGTTTCTTTATTTTTGAGAGAAAAAGCAGGGGGAGAGACAGAAAGAGGGGGAGACAGAGAATCTGAGGCAGGCTCTGCATGGTCAGTGCAAAGCCTGATGTGGGGCTCGAACCCACTAACTGTGAGATCATGACCTGAGCTGAAGTCAGACATTCAACCAACTGAGCCACCCAGGCGCCCCTGCAGCCAGTATTTTAAATGCATGAGCTCATTTAATCTTCACAGCACTCCTTTACAACAGAGCTATTTTTTTTAATTTTTTAAAATTTATTTCTGAGAGAGAGAGAGACAGCGTGAGCAGGGGAGGGTCAGAGAGAGAGAGGGAGATATAGAATCTGAAACAGGCTCCAGGCTCTGAGCTAGCTGTCAGAACAGAGCCCGATGGGGGGCTTAAACCCATGAACTGTGAGATCATGACCTGAGCCAAAGCCAGACACTTAACCAAGTGAGCCACCCAGGTGCCCCACAATAGGGCTATTCTTATATCCATAGGACAGTGCAGTTGGCTTGGTATTTCAGAGGCTCAGGAAAGAAACTGTCCAAATCACCTGCTACTAAGTAGCGTACCCAGGGATGGAAAGCAAATCTGTCAGAACCCAGCGGCTGCGTTCTCTGGTCCTTGTTATACTTCTATCTGCATCTCTCTCATAAAATTTGAAACTGGCTTATGAAGACAGATATCATAGCCTCAGAAGAGTGGCCAAGACGTTAGAGTTTGTCTGTTCCGGTCTACCTCCTACATTTTATCAGTAGGAATCTCAAGTCAAAAGTGAGAGCTGCTTAAAGCCAAGCAGATTTTCCCCTCACCATTAATTAGATATAGATTAGGCTGAATTTCAAATGAGTTCAGCTGCCTTGAGCAGCAAGAGGGCTGTGAATGGAGGTAGCCAGACCTTGAGTCAAATACTCTCTAAGCGATATGCCCTTCCATTACAAGGATGGGTGTATTGAGGGGATTTTGTTCTCAATGCCTTATCTCAGTGGGCTTCTATGCCACAATAGCTGCTTTAGGAGTGGCTTGGTAAATGTTGTGGCTGATACATAGGGACAAAGACAGAGTTTACCATTCTTTTTTTTTTTTTAAGTTTTATTTATTTCTGAGAGAGAGAGAGAGAGAGAGACAGCATGAGCAGGGAAGGGTCAGAGACAGAGGGAGACACAGAATTTGAAACAGTCTCCAGGCTCTGAGCTGGTTGTCAGCACAGAGCCTGACGTGGGGCTCAAACCCACGAACCGTGAGATGATGACCTGAGCCAAAGTCGGTTGCTTAACCGACTGAGCCAC
The DNA here is from genome assembly GCF_003009895.1 of Hyaena hyaena. Classification (NCBI taxonomy): domain Eukaryota; kingdom Metazoa; phylum Chordata; class Mammalia; order Carnivora; family Hyaenidae; genus Hyaena; species Hyaena hyaena. Next base: position 5,008,860 of record NW_024080675.1, on the reverse strand, counting down.
CCAGGCGCCCCCGGAGTTTCCCATTCTTGTGCCAACTGGTACCATCCTGTACAACCAGAGAGCTGGATATATTTATATTCATGTAAAGATAAACGATTCCTACACTTTGATCATAGAAGTACAATAAAAGAGACGGGAAATCCATTAAATAGATTTAGGCTCAGGCAGCCCTCTCCTCTGTGGGAGGAGCCTTTATGATGAGCCTGTAAATTGGATGCCTTTCTAGCAAAGATGTGGGTGGAGAACCCACTGGTACTAACAGCTCCATCTTGAATAGCCAGCACTAGGAAGAAGGGACTTGTAAATGTATTTCACCTTGTGCTGGAAAGAACTTGGTTCTCATCTGCTTCTTACTAGCTGTGAGGTCTTTACATCTCTTCCATATTTTAAACTTCCATATCATTACAAAGAGGGGCCTAGAGTTTCATTTGATTTCCCTTCATATAATACTGAACCCCTTTAATTGTGAGTCTCTGACTCCTCAGAAGGGTTAGAATTTAGCAAAAGATATTTCCCCATAAATGACTGGTACTTTGCATCCGTTCTTTCCACAGTATGCAAGCGGCCTCCAGAAATTCCGCACGGTAAGCCCAGCCCAAGCGACAAGAACAGTTTTTCCCCTGGGCAGGAAGTATTCTACAGCTGTGAGCCTGGCTATGACCTCAGAGGGACTGCTTCTCTGCGCTGTACACCCGAGGGAGACTGGAGCCCAGCAGCCCCTACGTGTGCAGGTGCCTACGGTTGCCTCTGGTTTGCAGATCAACCTTCTTGTTCCTCACAGAGACACTCCTACTTCTTTGTTGTTGTTGTTTTTTTCCTAGTGAAATCATGTGCTGACTTCCTGGACCAGCTCCCTAATGGCCGTGTGCTCTTTCCACTTAATTTCCAGCTTGGGGCAAAAGTGTCCTTCATTTGTGATGAGGGGTGAGTATCACCTGGCATAGAGACCTGGGACTCAGTTCTGGATGCTAACATGCTGACGCCCTGGGCAATGGGGGTTTATCCAAAAAGCAATTTGTCTAATGGAACAGAAGTACCAAAAAGGACTAAAACCTGAAACAATGATTGGGAAGGATTGTGGCAACGACAGAGAACCATGAGCAGATGCTTAAAGAGGAAGAACAGTAAAATACACTGAACAGCAGAAGTATAACAACAGATCTTGAATATTTAAGTGAAACATTACATATGGGAATAAAGAGTAATTTGTAGGCACGAATGGAGAAATATTGCAGAGGGGTTGTTTTTTAAAGGTTTGATATAGAAAAGAAAATTATTTATAAGAGAAGTATCATGCAAAGATTGTTTCAAGAAAATTTTAAACCAGTCAATAGCGGAATGTGGAATAGGAATGAAAGAGTAAATGGGAGAGTTTTAAAATCTAATTGTATGTCACCTGATTGGGATTAGGCTGTGTTGGAGGAGCATGAGGAATGATGTTCCAAGCAATGTCATTAACTCTTTATGTGAATCTAAGTGAGCTTGGTATTAGGTTCCAACAGCACTGACAGGTAAAAATCATGGATGACAAAACTGTAGTTCTCAATACATCCCAAGGACTCCTCGGCAGGCATCAAATATCTGTCACCCAATAAACATCTGGAGGCAACTCAGGCAGCTAGTGGCCCAACAATAAGCCAGATGTGTTAGGATGATTGTCCTCCAAAGAATCCTCTCTTCTCACCTTTTCTTATCTTTCCTAGATAATTGGGCTTTACTCATCAATAATCCAGATATGCCACAGGTGTCATTCAGGAACATTCTGAATGCGTTGGCAGAAAACGGCAGTCCCTGATGCCTTTCCTCATGTTCTCCGATTTACTAACTTGAATTGGGAATTGTTTTCCTCCCAGTCCAGCAAGAAGGGAAAAGGCTACGGTTTGCATTAGAGGACAAAGTTCCTTATAGAGACAAATAGGGAGCTAGCTGTCCGAGGGCAGTCATGGGCAGATGACCTCCTGAAGGTCAAGGACAAGAGATGGTTGTTATTGCTCTGTCCTCACTGGAAACTTGGTGTCAGAGCTTCTATCAGCTGAGAAAACAAATGAGCTGAACGTTTCCACCTGGGGTTTAACTTAGGCATTAAACTGTATTTCAGCCAAAGGGCAGAAGCTGAGATCTGTCAGCGAAGGGGAGAAAAATGGTGCATTCACCCAGTCACTACCGCCTTTGTTCCCCAGGTTCCATTTGAAGGGAAGTCCTGACAGTTACTGTATCTTGGTTGGAATGGAAAGCCGTTGGAATAACCCTGTTCCTGTGTGTGAACGTGAGTACAAGGAATATCTGTTCAGGTCTGCACCTTCCTCCTTGTTTTCTTGTTTGTTTGTTTGTTTGTTTAATGTGATTTGCCTATAAAATTATCTATTATTTGCCCCCCTGTTTATCTTCACTTTTGATTGAAATATTTCTTTGTTGCAAGGATTGTTTCTGGGGGAAATAAATCTGAGCATCATGTTTTCAGGGTACCATCCTATAAATGTTTACAAGCATACTGTGTGCTACAAACGGAGAGACATTCTTTCATAGATGGAGAGAAATTTGGGGCCTGAGCTTTTTTTCCTGTCAAAAATGATAGTCCCACTTCAGCTTTTCTATTCTTCCCTCAATCATCTATTCATTTCTGTCCCCGTTTTTTCAACAAAAATTTTTGAGCACCTACTATGTGCCAACAACCAGTCTTCTAGACACTAGGAATATACCTGTCAACAAGAAAAATGAGGGCCCTGCTTTCATGTTGTTTATATTCTTGTGTAGAAGGAAAGACAAAGAACATAACAAGCAAACACATAAATAGACGATTTCAAATAATGCCAAATGTTATTAAGAAAAAAATCCAGAGTGATAATAATAAAATGGTTATGTGAAGGAGGATAAGGAATGCCAGGAAAAGAATAGTTTCCATTTAAAGTAGGGTGATTATGGAGGGGCACCTCGATCCCTCAGTCAGTTGAACATCTGACTCTTGGTTTCGGTTCAGGTCATGATCTCATGGTTTGTGATATTGAGCGCATGTCAGGTTCTGCACTGACAGCATAGAGCTGGCTTGGGATTCTCTCTCCCTTTCTCTCTGCCGCTTCTCCACTTGTTCTCTCTCTCTCTCTCAAAAGAAATAAATAAACATTTAAAAATAATAAGTAAATAAAATAAAGTGATGATGAGAATCCTTACTGAGAAAGTCACATTTGAGTATTGACAGGAAGTAGTTATTACCAATGTACATAGACAGAGGAATAACTTCACAGGCAGATGGAGCAGATGGTACAAATGCCCAGGGAAGACATGTTCCCGGCATTTTCTTTGGCACACCAGTTTTTGACATTTTCTTAGAAGCCGACATAACTGACACTGAGTGAGCAAACAGAGGATTAGTCAGAGGTGACAAAAGAGCAGTAACTATACACCCCGTAACAATGTGGGTTTTCATTCTGAGAAATATAGAAAGCCATTGGAACATTATAAGTAGAAAAGTAACGTGATTGAATTTATTTTTAAATATATCACTTTGGCTTCTTTAGAGAGGACTGAGTTGAAAGGAATGTATCTTAGATCAAGATTCCCTGGAAAACAGTGTTGGAGGCAAAGCTTAAATTGTAATGCTCTACTGGAGGGTGCAATTCCAGAGCAACAGGAGTGGGAGAGAAAAAAAAAGGAGACAGGGAGGAAAGAAAAGCTGATAAATAAAAAATATTGAGTTTCTGAGGTGGCCATAAGCTTTACAAACAAACAAACAAAAACAAAAAACAAAACAACTGGCTGTTTGCCCATATAACACATCCCTGAAGAGGTTCTGTGAAACCAGAGCTGTCTGTGAGAAAGAGGAAAAATGAGCAGTTTCTTTGCTGCATCTTTCCTGTCTCTTGTCTCCTGTTTATTCCAAGGATATTAAGGCCTTTGTTTCTATGCTGTATTATCTCACCCCTCTGGTCAAACTCTGGAGACACCAGAGCCCATGACCTGCTGCATGGCATTCCATGTAAGACCAGAAGTGGTAGAAGGAGCCAGAATGGCCATGGATCTCAGTCATGTTGGCTTGGATGTGGGAGTTGCTGTGACATCTACGTAAGGTGCAAGAGGCCCTATCTCACCCTTGGGGTAGCTGAGACAGCCAATGCTGTTAGAAGAGGAGGTAATAGTGGTGTCAGTCAGGATTCCCAATTGAGAGAGCAGCTGAGGGCCCAAAAGGGAGATGTAGGCAAGGGGCGTGGCTGAGGGTATAAGCTGGAAGGCTGTTTGAAGGATCTAACCACAGATGCTGGATAGCAGTGGGAGAAAAGGTAAAAAGTGGTCACATTCTAGGCATATTCTGAAAGTAAAAAGGACACAATTTATTGATGGTTTAGAAACAGAGTTGAAAGTACAGATTAAATGAGATCACCTAGGGAGTGAATAGGGCCAGAAAAGAGATACATGGGCTGAGCCTGGTATCCATTATAACATTAATAAGTTGGAATAATCCAACATTAATAAATTGGAAAAATAAGGATGAATCAGCAAAAGAGATTAAGAAGCAGCAGCCAGTGTATTAAGAGAAAAATCAGGAAAGTAGAAGGTACAGGCTTCCAGTTACATAATGAATAAGTCATGAGAATAAAAGGTGCAGCATAAAGAATACAGTCAATGATACTGCAATAGCGATGGGTGGGGAAATATAGGAACTTCTGTGGTGAACAGAGTGTAAGATATAGGAAGATGTATAGGGTTGTCCAGTCACTATATGGGTCAACTGTACTCAGAGAGAGGGAGAGAGAGAAACCAGGATGATGATATATTTTAGAAGCCAAGAGAAATTCTTTGAAGGATGTGAGATTCTCCAGGGAGGTCAAATAAGATGACAAAATTATTATTGGGTATAATGACTTGAAGGCACCAAATGGCATCAACAAGGACTTTCAGTGGAATTATGGGACAAATGTCTGATTGAATTGAGTTCAAGGGAGAATGAAGGGAAGGAAGGGCAGACCGTAGACCACATCTCAGAGGAGTCCTGTGTCACAGGAGTAGAGAAATGAGATTATTGCTGCACAGGAAAGTGGAATTAAGGGAGCTAGTTTTGTGTTTGTTTGTTTTACTGTTTATTTTTGAGAGCGAGCAAGCGCAAGTGGGAGAGGGGCAGAGAGAGAGGGGGACAGAGGATCTGAGGCAAGTTCTGTGCTGACAGCAGAGACTCTTGACACAGGGCTCAAAGTCACAAATCGTGAGATCATGACCTGAGCCAAAGTCAGACATTCAATCAACTCAGCCACCCAGGCACCCTAGTTTTTGTTTTTAAGAAGACAAAAATATAATGTGTTAAATACAGAAACACTACGAATATATTCAATCTGCCCGTTTACTAAGTCACATAGGATGTTGCTTCATCTTCTGATCATAACTATTGAAAATATGTTTATAATACATTTTTTCTTAGATGAATGTTTTGCTCTAAAATTGTTTGGACTTTTGTACTTATATAATGAAACTTGATCATTATATCCTTCATATTTGGAAGTCAGCTATTTGAAAATCTTCACTTTCCTGGAATATAGTTATGAAGTATGAAAGAAAGAAAAAAATACTCCCAGGAACCCAGATACAACTAAAATCACTTAGTAGAGTACAAACATTGGTTAAGCTAGTCCATCTTTTGATTAGTTTATTCATAATCCTTTTAAGCTGCAGTATCATCATCCCAAATATAGATCAAAGCAGAAGGGGAAAGGAGTTCTCTAGATAGTTATACGCAAAAGAAGAAATGTGTATTTCTTTAATGAGAAACAAAAAAACCTGCAGAAACCAATGAGTATATTAAAATCATAAACAATTCTGAATCTTCTGGAACATGCACAGGAACATTGGGATGTTTCATTTCATTTTGATGGCATCACTGTAACCATTCACTTTGCTTTTGTGCAAAACAGCCTCAAGTCATCAAGAAAAGATTAAATCAGTGATAGATAAACAGTAAATGTATAGTGTTTTTTGAAAGATTCCACTGGGATGAAGATCCTTGATGTTAAAAGATTTGCTCTATCTTCTACTTAAAGTTGTACTTGATGTGCAGTAGGTACTCAAAAAAATTCCTGTTGAATTAATGGATAACTTCCTTATTTAATGAAAGACTTTTTGTCAATGTGGTTAAGACTTTTGTCTAATTTAAAAGAATGAGCTCTCAGTATTCCAGAAGTCTTAACTCTTCAAGTTCAGGATGATTAAGTTCTTTCTGGACTTTGTAATAATAAACATTCATTTCAGTGTCATTACATTTAGAAGCATCTCAACAGGGGCCTAAAATATTTATTTTATTGTTTATATTCTCTTTAAGAGTTTAATCATTTAATTGGCAACACAGTCACAGCATCCCATAATTGTGGAATCAACTCAGATTAAAATATAAACATTTAACGTAACAAACAGCTCTTCTGTTCCTTCTAGGAATCTTTTGTCCAAGCCCTCCACCTATCCTTAATGGGAAACACAATGGAACTTCCCAGGGAGGCGTTCCCTATGGAATGGAAATTACTTACATGTGTGACCACCACCCAGCCAGAGGGATGACCTTCAACCTCGTTGGGAAGAGCACCATCCGCTGCACAAGTGACAGTGAAGGGAATGGGATGTGGAGCGGCCCTGCACCTCACTGTGAACCTTCTGGTCAGTACCCATGCACCCCAAGCGGAATCAGAATATCTGGCCCAGATCCTTCATGTGTCTCTAAGCTTATGGTGTATGCTTGTGATAACTTTGTCATAGCGGAAGTGTCAAAGTTGTATGCCAGAGCAAAAACAGATGGCTCCAGCAGTGCCAAGCTGCTTGAATAGTAAGATGCCAGTAACTCTTCTTGCTGGTGCAGGGGTGAGCAGAGTGGGGTAAGAAGGGAGAGGCGTGGATGAGGGGAAGGCAGTAAGCACCATGTGTAAATCAATGAGAAAAACAGATTCATTGGAGAGGACATGAGAACAACTGGCTCTGAACAGTGACCAAGGGCAGGATAATTGCCATCCATTCCCCGCAAGTTCATGGTAGGTGAAACTAGCGATACGGATATTATTTCACTAAGACTTTAGCTAGTCCTATGCCAAATAGCCTACATGACGAAAAAGACTCTACTTTTCAGCTTCAGACCTTGACTCAAAGTATGCCCATCTGTCAGCTGGCTTCTGGGCCCCAACTTTGCCCTTGAACTTTTCTATTCTGGGAGTTAGAAGCAAGGAAAGATCAGCTCAAGGAAAAGAGTATGGAAAGGAAGAGGCTGTTTCTTCTCCCAAAGGGCTGCAGTTCCCTGGTTCTTCAGGACTGACTGTGGGCCTTCCCAAGACAGAAGCAGAGTACACAGGGATGTGGCACCAGATTGGTATACCGCATGACAGAGAAAAGCAATCCACTGAAAGAAGGCAACACATGATAAAACACATCTAACCTTTCTTTGATGCCCCTCCACTTCCAACTGGATGGTTATGTTAGAATCCAGTGACATTTCTTTAAAAGCAGTTGCCTAGGCCACCAGTCACACTTATTGAATGGGCAGAGAAATGCAGTCTCTTCCCAAAAGGAGATAGTTGAGTGCAGACCCTATTCAGAATTAGCAGCGCACAAAATAACCTCTTATAAAAAAGACATAGCTTTTTTTTTTTTAATCTGCGCAAGGAGATGTTTTTATTAAAGGAGAGGGACAAGACTCATGGACAGAAACAGCTGCTCCAGGACCTTGAGAGACTGGTTTTATACAAGGTTGGGGGACATGAGGGAAGGCAAAGGCATGGGGAAGGGGAAATTTCCAAAGGGGTTTTCATAAGCTAAAAAAGCTACTTGATGACTTGGCCTGCTTTGTCCTTTTTCTTAAATCTCTCCTTTAGCATCAGAAGGAGAAGAGTGGCCTATTAGTTCCCTAGGGCTGCCATACAATCTACCACAGACTGGATGGCTTGACACAACAGAAACGTCTTCTCTTCACTGACAGGGAGGCTAGAATTCTGAAAGCAGGCCTTTGGTGGGGCCACATCCCCTCCTGTGACTCTAGAGGAGGGCCCTTCCTTACCCCTCTCACATACTCGTGGCTCCTGGCCTTCCTGGGCTAGTGGGCACATCATTCTGATCCCTGCCTCTGTCTTCACCTGGCCTTCTCCCCTGTGTCTGCGTGTCTCAAATGTCCCTCTCGTTTCCCTTATAGGTACAGCCAGTCACTGGATGTAGGGCCCACCCTGGTAATCCAGGACAATCTCATCTTGAGATCATTACCTTAATTACAGCTGGAAAGATCCTTGTTTCCATTGGGAGGTCCTGGATGCACATATCTTTTGGGGGGACATCATTCGACCCAAGACAAGTAGTGGCTGCTCTTTAATGTCAGGGAGGCTGCTTATGGGGGGGCCCCCTGAGAAGGAGGTAGGGAGGAATAAATGGAGAGAGAGGGTAAAATACATCTTGATGTATAGGAGTATATATGTTAACACTAATAAACGAGGATATGAGTGGTTAGCTCTACACACAAGCAGTCTGATAGGCCTGACACATGACATCATTAGTTAAAACTCTTTCACTGGGCACCCTGGCGGCTCAGTCAGTTAAGGATCCGACTCTTGGTTTCGGCTCAGGTCATGATCTCACGGTTTGTGGGTCTGAGCCCTACCTAGTGCGCTGGCAGTATGGAGCCTGCTTGGGATTCTCTCTCTACCTGCCTCTCTGCTCCTCTCAGTCTCATGCTCTCCCTGGCTTTCAAAATAAATAAGTAAACTTTAAAAATAAACAAAATTCTTGCTTTGGTGAAACAAGAGCAGAAAGGCCAGGAGGGTGAATAGTCTTCCAAGTAGCAGAAATGTCCTGATGAGTAGATGCTGCTGGGAAGGTACCATCCTGGGGAAACCTGAAGGCTAAGAAGACTTTATGCCATTTTTCAAAATCTCTGTCTCCACGAACCCATCTATCAGCTTACTTGGACAGAATGAGGAGGAAGGGTGGAAATCTCTCTGCTCACCCACCTACTCCTGTGGTTTTGCTCTCCACAACCTTTACAGGTTACTGTAAAGCCCCCGAACAGTTTCCATTTGCCACTCCTACAACTCGGACTGATGAATCTGAGTTTCCAGTCGGGACATCTTTGAATTACAGTTGTTCCCCTGGGTATTTTGAGAAGACGTTTTCCATCATCTGCTTAGAAAGCTTGGTCTGGACAAGAGCCGAAGATACATGTAGACGTGAGTAACCCCATCCTAGGAGCTAATCCATGTATGTCAAAACATCTGTGGGATCTGATTTAACTTGTTCAAATTTTGTAGACATCTGAGTTTGTCCACAGTATTTAAATGGAGGGTACACTTGTAGGTCAGCCTTTCCTATTGCCTGGAGTTTTTGCACCTGGACTCCAATTTATTTCACAGGAAGTCTCTTCAGAAAAGGAATCCAAGGGGAAGTCTCCATTCACTGGAGGTTACTTTGGATGGCTAAAACCTTGAAATGAGTGAAGTAGGGACACAAAAGAAAATCATGTAGGTCACAGTGAACTTTGCCTCATTAACCAGGATGGAGGGGAAACCCCAAATTTTGAGGCCTTTGATTTAGGCTCATGGGATGAGAAAACAATTCTTTATCCATATATGACTTCTGTTGGGAGATTCAAGCATCGTCTTTTAAAAAGCAGAGCCCCTTAGCTGCTTGATTCTCAGGTTGGTGCCTTTCCTCAACGTGGTCAATTCTGTGGAACAGTCAGAAGTGTACAGGCTGTTGGGTGTGCTACACTCCAGTCTGAGTCTTATAAACAAAGGTAAATTGAACTCTACACCTAGTTCCAAATTCTCCTTCTTTCCCATAGGAAAATCATGTGGAACTCCTCCAGAACCCTTCAATGGCCTGGTGCATGTAAACACAGATACCCAGTTTGGATCCACAGTTAATTATTCTTGTAATGAAGGGTGAGTTGAGAGCACTGTCCCTGGAATATGAGTTCCAGAACAACAATGCTACCTGCTCCGAACCAGGCACACTAGATATCACTGGCACTTCAAAAAGTTAGCAATAGGAACTTGTGGACAGAGATGGTAGCTTGAACAAAGCCGTATGACCAAAGGAATATAAAAAAAATAGTAGCAACAGCCAGATGCCTAGGTGGTGCAGTCAGTTAAGTGTCTGACTTTTGATTTGGCTCAGGTTGTGATCTCACAGTCCATGAGTTCAAGCGTAGCATTAGGCTCTGTGTTAACAGTGCAGAGCCTACTTGGGATTCTCTCTCTCTCTCTCTCTCTCTTCCCCTCCTCCACGTCTCTTAAAATAAATAAATGAACTTTTAGGGAAAATAATTTAAAAATAAAATACATTTTAAAAATAAAAAAGGAGTAGCAATATGTATTTGTATTTTAACTATAGGATGGCACCAGTTTCCTGCTGAGGGTAGTACATGTGAAGCCTGGTAAGACGTTCACTGCATAAAAAAAACAGCCCACTAAACGAGTAAAAGAAAAAATGCTAGTTGAGCCATGCATGCAACATTCCTTTAAAAAATTTTTTTTTAAATGTTTAATTATTTTGAGAGATACAAAGAGACAGAGTATGAACAGAGAAGGTGCAAAGAGAGAGAGACAGGTACAGAATCAAAGCAGGCTCCAGGCTCTGAGCTGTCAGCACAGAGCCCTTCACAGGGAATGAACTCATGCACCATGAGATCATGACCTGAGCCAAATCAGATGCTTAACTGACTGAGCCATCCAGGTGCTCCCATGCATGCAACGTTCTTAACTAAGATCACTGAGCACTGTCACCTAATTGAAGGACCTTGGAATAGGGGTTGCAGGGTAAATCTTAATGTAATAGCAGCTCTGGAAAATGTGAGTATGAACACACACAGAGTGGGCACATTAATGAGTTCTTGTTCTGAATTTTTCCTTGGCACAGAGGACCATGCTAGAAACCATTGCCTCCACTTAGAGGGAGCAATTAAAGAATGTGTATTAATTTTCAGCTTCCACAATAAATTCAAAGAAAAAATAGAATTTTATTGGGTTATAAAAGTGAACATATATTCATTAGACATACGTGGAAGCCATGAATAACCCAAAGATCAAAAAAATCACCACCCATAATTCTATCACTCATCATATTTTGCTATGAAGTCTTCTATCCTTTTTTTATCTGTAAATATGCATGTAACCCAGAAGTCAGTTGAGCTCAGTTACTCTTAGAAGATAGAGGTGGTTAAATTGGACACAAGCATCAATTCTGTATCTGGAAAGTATAGATTTTGCCCTGATCACCCCTTGCCTGCAACAAGGAGTTCTGATTTCTTAATTCATCAGTCCTCAAATGATGGGAGCCCCAGTCAACACCAGTGACGCATCAAGACAGTGAAAGGACAGTCCACAGAACGGGAGAGAATATTTACAAATCATTTGTCTACTAAGGGCTTGATATACAAAATATATAAAGAAGTCCTGCAACTGAACAACAAAAAAACTAACAACCCAATTTAAAAATGGGCAAAGGACTTGAGTAGACATTTTTCCAAAGAGGATAGACCAATTTCCAGGAAACACATGTCAAATACCAAACATTATTAGTCACTAGAGAAACGCATATCAAACCCACTTTACACCTTACAGGATGGCTATAATGAAAAATAAAATTGTGGTGAGGATGTGGATAAAAGGAAACCTTGTGATTGCTCCTGGGAACGTAAAATGGTGCAGCCTCTACGGAACACTGTTAGGTGATTCAAAAGTTAACACAGAATTACCATAGGATCCAGCAATTCCAATCCTGCATACAGACCAAAAAAGATTAGACACAGACACTCAAACAGATATGGGTTTAGCAGCTGTTTTACCTATTTTTAAGTACATCCTGATAAACTTTATTTTTCCTTCTAAATGACACATCTCACGGGTGTTTTCAGTTTTATTAAAATGGAGGGGATATAATATTTTAATAAAGTATTGAGTATATTCAACACCTGTGAATGAACTCCATAAACGCATCAATAATAGTGATGATAACTATTTTCTCATTCATGTGTATTTGTAGATGTGTCATTTTGTGAAGTTACAATCGGCCAAGTTCTGTTTGTTTTAATCGACCACTTTAAAGAAATGGCTCTTAGATTTTTTCATCATTTATATTCTATTTTTCTTAATTTATATTCTATTTATTTCAGTAATTCCTCAGACCAGCTTCTTTCATATGTTCGCATTTATAGTCTTTAAAATGTCTAATGTAAAATGTTGTGTTCATTTATTTGAAAATTTTCTTGGCAAATAACAAAAGTACTAACTATTTCTCTAAGGATGGTTTTGGCATCAGTGTCCTACATTTTCAAAGAGTGATAGTGCATCAGCATTTGTAATGAAGTAACTGAATAATGTAAGGTTTATTACTACAGTCTGTTAAGGTCAATTAACATTATTCAAACTCTAACCTCAATATCTGTCATTGGAATTTTAACAAATTTGTTGAGCTCTCTGTTTCCTCTTTTTTAAAATGGGAGCTATGCACAATATTCACTTCAAAGCATCATTTTAAAGATTAAGTTCATCGATGTAAAAGCACTTTGATGTGTTGTTGTTATCCTATAGGTAATCTGCAATGAGTGTTTTACTTTTGCCTTTGACCATGATCCAAAACCTTGAATTTTGTATTTCTTCTGTGGTTATTAATTCCTACTGTTGTTGTATTATAATGAGAGTGTATAGCTGTTTTGATTTCTTCTATGTGCAGATTCTGGGATGCACTCTGCTGACCGATATGATACAACTTTTATAAATGGCTCCTAGAGAGAAAGTTTATATTCTCTGTATGATACAAAGTTTACACAATTGTGTTATGATTACCATATTGTTACATGATTTGTGCCGCAGAATCCCATCTGTAAGCTACCTTTAATCCTTTGCAGCCGATTGAGTGTCTCCACAGATTCCCTCTACTCCAAAATACTTAGAAGTCCATGAACAAATAGGAGGGATAGAAGGAGCACCACCTTCCAGCCCTAAATTATCCCATCCCTGACTTTACGTAATGGACTCTCCTGTACCTAGCTCAGCATGATTCTCCACAGTGTGTATATTTGCTTATAGGGAAGGGAATCTCCTGGCTCTTCTTGAACAGTGGTTTAGCTTCATGGCCACTCAAATTTCTAACACCCATGGAAGCTAAGGAGGAAGGCTTGAGTAAACTTAGGAATTTCAGAAAGATGGGTAACCAAGTGAGGAAGAGTTACAACATAATTGTGACTGTAGCACATTAGTGTCTTACAATACTTTCAAGAAGATTCACTGTTCTTTACAGCCATACATAGGCTGGAACATGCTTCACCTTTTTGACTCCGATTCTCTAACTTTATCATAGTGAACACATTAAGAACAACCTCTATAGTCAAAAGTCAAGCGACAACCATGATCTTCTGCTTTCTCTCTTTTTTAAAAATATTTATTTATTATTGAGAAACAGAGAGAGATAGAGCATGAGCAGGGGAGGGACAGAGAGAGAGGGGGACACAGAATCAGAAGCCGACTCCAGGCTCTGAGCTGTCAGCACAGAGTCTGACGTGGGGCTCAAATCCAAAAACTGCGAGGTCATGACCTGAGCTGAAGTCAGATGCTTAACCAACTGAGCCACCCTGGCACCTCAATCTGGTGATCTTAAGACAACTTTTAAATGTCTGACAGGAGGCAGGCCAAAGGCAACATACTAGTGGTCCTCAACTTGTTTCTTTGAAGAAAGTTTGAAGATTAAATATTTGTTGGCACATTTGAAAGGATTTTACAATACAGTCAATAAAAAACAAATAACAAGAAGTAAAATTCACTCACTACCTAAATATAAAGTGACTCCATTATGTCTACAAAAGTATTCGCTGTCATGGCTATACCCACATAGTTCCCCATCATCTTTGTTAGGGTTAGATTAAGCTGCAAAAGACAGAACTAACAAAGTAATAGGAGCTTAAACAAGACAGTAGTTTACTTCTCTCTGAGGTTAAGTATGGGTAGTCCTTCCAAGAAGACTGTAGAATTTACAAGTCCAGGGCTGATCGCTGGTTCTATGATCCACGTACACCTGGGATCCTTCCATGTGAGACTCCATGTCAACACATGGCCCAAACTCCAGCCAGCAAAGAGAAATAATGGAAGAAGAGAACACCCATTCCTTTAAAGACACTTCCCAGAAGTTTCACCAGACACTCCAGGTGCATCCCTTTAGCCAGAACTTAGCCACATGGCTATATGCAACTGTGGGAGGCTGAGAAATAAAGCCTTTAATGAAAGTGGCCAATGACCACCATGTAAAACTACACAGTTTTATTACTAATGAAGAAGAGGAAAGCAGATATTGGAGATGTCTGTAGACTCTGCTACAAGTGGTTATTGTCCTGATTACATGTCTTGGGTATTCAAGAAACAAAATTCTTAGCTGTTCCAATAACTACTCACTATTATATGACATTGCATAATAGCCCTTACCTTTTACTTAATCAAATTTAACTCTACTGTACGTGGAACGTGTGAATGGCTTAGCTCCATATCTTTGTGACATATCTTACAGTAACAGTATAGATACCTAATAACTAAAAAATAAACAATGACAAAATGTTCCGGATTTTGTGGCCTACTTTGAACGATCTGACGGCACAATACTTAAGTACCTCTGCCTTTTACATTTAAGGTGTGAAGATGGTTAGCTGTTTCCTCTGGTTCTCATTTTTGAATCTTCTTAGTAAGGCCATCATTTTGTCCTTTGAGTACCATATGCTTGATCTCTAAGCAAGGTGCTAGAGGATGTAAATATTTCAATAAGACATCTTCCCTATTAATCAAGGAGCTTATAATTTCCTTGATGGAAGTACACATGAGCAAAATAGCCCCTGAGGTTCCCTGAAGGCAAGCACAAACTGTCCCACAGTGAAGGGAATTATTGTGCCCAGTGGTGAGGGACTAGGAACAAACATGGATTAAAAGCAATAAGAACATAAACTTGTCCTTAAAAATGAAGGACTAATTGGCAGATAGAGATGCAGATAGATTTACAGAATAGACTAATTTCTTCCTTGACTTCTCCTATGTTTTAATCTGCCTGTAATTTGTAACACCTACTTGCAGTTATTTTCTCATGGCCACTTAACCAAGAAGTAAGTGTAGAGTATAATCATTTTTCATTCTGTTTCTAGGTATCGACTCATTGGCTCCCCTTCTGCTACTTGTCATCTCTCAGGCAATACTGTCACTTGGGATAAGGAAACACCTATTTGTGAGAGTAAGTGGAAGTATTTTTTCCCATAATTCCCTCTGGTCCATCCGTATCTGACTCATGTTACAAAGAGGAGATCGAATCCATCGTGCAGAGAGTAGTCTCTCTGATATTTGAAATCCAGAGTCCTATGCTACATAGTTCTCCAGATGCTTCTTTATTTTAGGAGGCTGTTTGTCTGAAACTGTGAATCTGAACTCAGGTAAAATTGCCCTCCTTTTCTACTCTGATAGTAAATGCTTCCCAGGGTAAAGCTTTTCCTCATGACTAAACTTAAAAGACACTGAAGAAAATAAAAGTTGTCTCTGCCACTTCTTAGAAGCACATGATAAACCCAAGAAGTAGATAACTCCCTTCCTTATTGCCTTTACTCTGAGAAAGGAAATAAGATCTCATAAGTCTTAGCCATTGCACCAAGCCTCTGGTCATTCTGTGCTTTATCTGTTCTTTAAATTCTTCCTGCCTATATTTGTTCTTGATTAGTTGACCCTGCATCTTGTCAGCAGTATATTGTAAAGTGAACCTCCAAAACTTTGAGGAACATGGAAGAATGACTGATTGTAACTTGGTTAAATATTAAGGCTGTGAAGAAATCAGGATCAAACACAGAACTGATGGCAGTAAAAGTGGGCACACACTTCTGGCAGGCTTATGAGCAGTGTCTACATAAGCCTTAATATAAATACCCTTTGACCTAGTAATTCCACTTCCCAGAGTTTATCCCAAGAAAACTCAAAATGGAATTTTCCCATGATTTTGGTTCACAGACACTCAATACAACAATAATTATGATGGTGGAAAATAGTAAAAATCTAAATGTTTAGCATGGTTGGAAAATAGCTAATGGAAGAAATAAAGCTTCTTTAAAATAAGTTTGATAAGTTTTTAAGATGGTAAAAAGTATACCATGAGGAATTATAGATTGCCCTTTTTAAATCAGACTGGTTTTTTTGTTGTTGTTGTTAGTGAGTTGTTTTATGAGTCCTTTACATTTTTGGGGATATTATCCTCTTATCCGATATGTGGTTTAGAAAAGTTTTCTCCCATTCTATAGGTTGCCTTTTCATTTTGTTAATTGTTTCTTTTGGTGTGCATAGGTTTTCAGGTTTGCTGTAGTCCCATTTGTTGATTTTGCTTTTGTTGTCTGTGCTTTTGGTGTCATATCCAAAAAATCAATTCCTAGACAAGTGTCAAGAACATTCTTCTCTTCATTTTCTTCCAGGAGTCTTACAGTATCAGGTCTTTGATCTATTTTGAGTAAATTTTTGTGAGTGGTGCTCTTGACTCTCTTGCTAACTATTAATTGACTGTATAACCAGTAGTTTCATTCTGGGCTCTCTATTCTGTTTTATTGGTCTATGTATCTGTTTTTGTGGCAGTGCCATACTGTTTTTATTACTATAGCCTTGTAGTATAGTTTGAAATCAGAATGCATGATACCTCCAGCTTTCTTCTTTTTCATTAGAATTGCTTTGGCTCATCTGGATCTTTACGTAATGATTCATGTTTATACTGTGCTTCCAAACAAATTTTAGAATTGTTTTTCTATTTTTCTGTTAGAGAATGCCATTGGTATTTTGATGCGGATTGTACTGAATCTATACATGAGTTTGGGTAGTATAGACATTTTAACAATATTTATTATCCCGATTCATGAACATAGGTTGTCTTTCCATTTGTTAATGTCTTGTTTGATTTCTTTCAGCAAAATCATGTGGCTTTCATTGTACTGATCTTTCACATCCTTGGTTAAATTAATTCCTAGGTGTTTTATTTTTTTTTAATGCTATTGTTAATGGGACATTTTTCTTGATCTCTTTTTCAGATGTTTCATCCTTAGTGCATAGAAACGCATCTTGATTTCATATCCTGCAACTTTACTGAAATCATTGATTAGTTCCAACTGTTGTTTGATTCTTTTGAATTTTCTAAATATAGAATCATATCATCTGCAAATAGTGACAGTTTTACTTCTTCCTGGTTTGAATGCCTTTTATTTCTTTGTCTTACCTGACTGCTCTAGCCAGGATGTCTAGTGCTATACTGAATAAGACCAGTGAGTGTGGGCACCGTTGTCTTATTCCTGATCTTAGAGGAAAAGCTTCCAATTTTTCTTCATTGAGTATAATGTTGGCTGTGGCTTTGGCATATATGGTGTTTATTACTTTAAGGTATGTAAATACTCCTTCTATAACCTAATCTGCCAAGAGTTTTTATTATGAAAGGAAGCTGTATTTTGTCAAATGTTTTTTCTGCATCTGATGAGATGCTTATGTGATTTAAAATTTTTAATTTTATTAATGTGATGTATTACATTTGCTGATCTGTGTCTGTTAAAGCATTCTTGCATCTCAGGGATAAATTTCACTTGGTCAGAGTGTATAATCCTTTTTAAGTGTTCTTGAATTTGGTTTGCTAATATTTTGTTGAGAATTTCTGCAGCTATCTCATCAGGAATATTGATCTATAGTTTACTTTTTTGTTGTGTCCTTACCTGGCATTGGTGTCGGGGTAATATAACGCTGGTCTCCTAGAATGAGTTTAGATGTAGTCCCACCTCTGCAATGTTTTGGAAACATTTGAGTGGGGCTGGTATTAATTTTTCTTTGAATGTTTGGTAGAACTCACCAGTGAAGCGATCAGCTCTAGAGTTTTCTGTGTTGGGAGTTTTTTGATTACTGAGTCCATCTCTTTGCTGGCTATTGGTCCTTTCAGAGTTTGTATTTCTTCCTGACTTGGCCTTTGTAGGTTTTATGTGTCTAGAAACGTATCCATTTCTTCTAGTTTGTTGTCATATTATATGCTTCTAATTTGCTGGCGTGTAATTGTTCATAATAGTGTCTTGCGGTCTCATGTATTTCTGTAGTATCAGTCGTCTCCCTTTTCATTTCTAAGTTTATTTATTGAGTCTTCTCTCTCTTTTTTTTAGTAGTCTGGCTAAAGGTTTGTCGGTATTATCTTTTTCTAAAGCCAGCTTTTAGTCTTGTTGATACTGTCTCTTGTTTTTCTGTTCTGTATTTCATTTATTTCTACTCTGATCTTTATTATTTCCCTTCTTCTCATAACTTTGGGCTTAATCTGTTCTTTTTCTAGGTCCTTGAAGTGAAAAGTTAGGTTATTTGAGATCTTTCCAATTTCTTAATGTATGCATTTGTCACTACAAACTTTCTTTTCCAAGATGCTTGTGCTGCGCCCCATAAGATTTGATATGTTGTATACCCATTTTTATTTTCTTCATGATAACTTTTTAATTTCCTTTTTGATTTCTTCTTCGATGCATTGGTTGTTCAGAAATGTGTTGTTTAGTGCACAGATTTGTAGATTCTCCAGTTTTCCTCTTGTTGTGGATTTCTAGTGTCCTATTAGTGTAGTCAGAAAAAAATAGTTGTATGATTTCAGTCTTCTTCAATTTGCTGAGATTTGTTTTGTGCCCTATCATATGATTGATCCTGGAAAATGTTTTTGTGCACTCAAGAGGAATGTGTATTTTGCTGCCATTAGGAGGAGTTTTCTATGTATATACGTATGTCAAGTCCATTTGTTCTAGAGTATGGTTCAATTCCAATGTGTCCTTGGTGGCTTTCTGTCTGATCTATCATTTGCTCAGAGTAGGGGTACTAAAGTCCCCTACTATTATCATATAGTTGTCTATTTCTCCCTTTAGATCTCTCAGCATTTGCCTAATATACTTAGTGTTCCAATGTTGGGTGTGTATATACTTACAGTTGTTATATCTTCAGGATATATTGACTCAACCTTTTGTCATTCTATAATGACCTTCTTTGTGTCTTATCATTTTTAGCATGAAGTCTCTTTTGTCTTATATAACCTATGGCTATGCCCACTTTCTTTTGATTGTCACTTGCATAGAATATCCTCTTCCATTCCTTCACTTTGAGCCTATGTGTCTTCAGAGCTGAAATGAATTTCCCGTGGGCAGCCTATAGTTTGGTGTTACATTTTATCCATCCAGCTACTCTGTGCCTAGTGATTGATGAGTTCATCCATTTATATTTAGAGTAACTATTGCTACATAAGGACTTACTACTGCCATCAATCATGTCATTTGCCTTCTGGTTGTTGTCTTGTTTCTCCTTTGTTTTATTTCCCTCTGTTTTTGTCTGTCTTTGCAAAATGGTGGTTTTCTATGGTGATTTGCTCATTCTCCTCATTTTTTATGTTTCATGACTTTACTCTAGACGTTTTCTTTGTGGTTGCCATGTGGCTTACATGAAACATCTCACAGATAAAACAGTCCTTCTGAGGTTGATAACACCTTATCTTCACTCACCTATAAAGCTTCTACCCTTTTACTCGTCCTCTTTATATTTTTGATGTTATAGTTTACCTCTTTTTATGCTGTGAATTCACTGAGAAATTATAGTAGGTACAGTTATTTGTAATGTTCGTTTCCATAAGCTTTTTAAAAATACTAGGATATATATTTTTACGTTTATTTGTTTATTTTGAAAGAAAGAGAGAGAGAGGGGCAGAGAAGAGAGAAGGACTCCCAAGCACGGAGCCCAGCATGGAGGTCGAAACCACGAACTGTGAGATTATGACCTGGGCCAAAA
Source organism: Hyaena hyaena (assembly GCF_003009895.1). Lineage (NCBI taxonomy): Eukaryota > Metazoa > Chordata > Mammalia > Carnivora > Hyaenidae > Hyaena > Hyaena hyaena. The sequence goes on along the minus strand of NW_024080675.1, from coordinate 4,989,085 downwards.
TCAGGAGTTGGACATTTAACTAACTGAGCCACCCAGGTGCCCCTCTATAAGTTTTCATGATTAAGTGGTTAATATGCTACTCCAATATAGAGTTACAGTTGTCTTTATTTTTCACTTTTGCTAGAGTGCTGTGTACTTTCACTTGCTGTTATTTCACGCATTAACATTTCTTCATTTCAGCTGAAGAGCTTCCTTTAACATTTCTTGTAAGCAGGTCTAGCGGTGGCGAATCTTCCTCATTTTTTTTTTTCAACTTTCTGGGAAAGGCTTTATTTCTCAGTTTCTTCCCCCGCGTTAGAAAATTCTCAGCTACTGTTTTTCTAAGACACTTGCTTCCTTCTCCCTCTCTTCTTCGGGTAAACCAGTTATTCTTATATGCGTTTTTCTCATATCACATAGCTCTAATAGGGTTTCATCACTTTAAAAATAATCTTGGTGCTCTCGCCTCTTCGGAGTCATTTGTAAATTCATATCCTCCAGGTCACTAATTTGTTCCTCAAGCTGATCTGTCCCATTTCCTAAGCTCTCCAATCTATTTTTCATCTGATTTTTTGAATTTATCATCTCCAGAATTTCTGGTATTTTTTTTTCTTTTAGAGAAATAGAAAACTTTATTGTACATAAACAAAAGTGTGGATTTGTTGTGTCTGGTTCTTTTTTTAAATTTCAGTCTCTTTGGTAAAGAACTCCTTTTGGCCGCTGATTTTATTCCTTAGTTCATTGAATTGTCTTTCTGGATTTTCTTGTAGCTCATGGAATCTCTTCATAACAGCTGTTTCGAATTCTTTCTCAGCTAGATTGCGGTGCTCCATGCCTTGGAGATCGATCGCTGGAGAATTATCATTTCCTCTTTGCGGCTTGAGATTTCTGCGGTTTTTCATAGTGTTTGACAAAATGTGTCTCTGCCATTGCATTTGAAGTAGCACACAGCTTTCTTGTTGCTCAGTTCAGCGGACTTGCAATTAGAAATCATTCTTCTGCTTTCCAAAAGGTGGCGCTTTAACTCAAGATTTTAGTTTCTCTTCGCGTGCCTTGGGTCTGGGCTGCACCGGGAAGCACACTGGCTTTAAAAAGCTGGTGTAGAAACAGCTGATGGCAGAGTTGGGGGAGGTGTGGGTTTCACACCTGTTGCTTTGTGGGTGCCCATGGCCCCAAAAGGGGGATCCTCAAATCGGGGCTACTCCCAGAGGGAGGTCTGAGCGCCAACCTCCCGCTAAAATCCCACAGCTGATATCCAGGGGAACAGGTCCCTTCAAGGCCCTTTGTTCTTCTTGACTGCCTCTCTTCCCCTTTCGTCTCTCCTCCAGGTGCAGATTCCCCCCCTCAGGAATCTGTGCAGCTGGAGAGAAATGGGTCCACTCAGTCACTCACCACTTTCACTTCCACTTGCTCAGTGAGGGAAGTCTTGGCCCGGAAGAGGGAGCTGGCTCCTCCAGATCCTCCTCCTCCTCTGCCTCCATCCTGCCTGGATGGGCACCTGGTTATCCCATCAGGCTGGCTGGGCCTCTGCAAAATCTGTTTCTGGTGCATGTCCACCATGCTTTGCTCTCTCCAGTTTTGCAGCAAATGTGTGTGGAGCAATTCCCCCCAATTCCCTTGGATCCCACTTCTTTTGGATCCATAGCAGCCTCTGAGATACTATCCTCTTTGGTTTTTGAAGCGCCGGTGTGCAGAAATGTAATGTACAGAGGCACCTTTGTTCAGCTGTGAGTAGCTATTTTAATCTGGACTTTTGTTGGAACGTCTTTGCTAGAGATCTATTTGGACACGTAATGGGATGCTGATGGAACTGTATAAGAACAATCAGTATCAATAGAACTCAGATTTCCAACAAAAACAAACTCTACCTTCCTGAGACATATAAATGTGAAAGTAAATACATAAATAAACTTTAGGCAAATATAAAACACAGGGATAAAATCTAGATATGAGAAGTCAATCACTGTTGGCTGTCCTAGAACCTTCACTTTGTTTATTCATACAATTCTGACAGACTTGGGTATCTATTCATAAGTTCATATTAGATTCAAAGCATCAAATTGTGAACTGCTAGAAATAGATACTAATAGCAGAAAGAAAGGACAGCTGGTCACTTAAAATAAAGGAAAAAAAACAAAGGGGAAAAAAAGGCTCCCTAGAGCCACTTAATTTGGCTCTGAAAAGTCCTATAATCAGTGTATCCTAAAGATACTATTGTGTATTTGTTATTGATACAGACGATAATGGTCTTGAATCAAGAAACAGTTATATCTACTGAAGAAGGTCATCTGTGCTTAGTAAAGGTTTACAAAGATTTCTTTGCAACTTCGATCTTTGAGGGCCATCTTGCCTGTCAACCCAAGACTGTCAACACAGGATGTCTTTTGCCAAACATAAAGTAGGCAAGTGACAGTTGCTGAAAAAAACAAATTAGTTCCATTTCAAATTGATGAAAATCTTAGTTACCTGGAGGGTCTTGGACTTTTGCAATAAACTGTAAATAAAGTCTCACTTCAGTTAGTTCCTTTTCTGAAGAAGCCTTACATACTTAAGCCCATCAACTTTAGTGTGTTCTCATGGAAAAAATACAGTCCCAGGGCACCAGTGCTGTACTCTTGATTAAAACTCTAATGGGATCTAAATCTCCTGCTCTCTTTCTAGAAATCTTTTGTCCAAGCCCTCCATCTATCCTTAATGGGAAACGCAACGGAACTTCTCAGGGAGGCGTTCCCTATGGAATGGAAATTACTTACATGTGTGACCACCACCCAGCCAGAGGGATGACCTTCAACCTCGTTGGGAAGAGCACCATCCGCTGCACAAGTGACAGTGAAGGGAATGGGATGTGGAGCGGCCCTGCACCTCACTGTGAACCTTCTGGTCAGTACCCATGCACCCCAAGCGGAATCAGAATATCTGGCCCAGATCCTTCATGTGTCTCTAAGCTTATGGTGTATGCTTGGAAGTTCCATTTGTCAAGGTGGATGTGTCAAAGTTGTATGCCATAGCTAAAACAGATGACTCCAGCGGTACCAAGCTGCTTGAATAGTAAGATGCCAGTAACTCTTCTTGCTGGTGCAGGGGTGAGCAGAGTGGGGTAAGAAGGGAGAGGCGTGGATGAGGGGAAGGCAGTAAGCACCATGTGTAAATCAATAAGAAAAACAGAGTCATTGGAGAGGACATGAGAACAACTGGCTCTGAAGAGTGACCAAGGCCAGGATAATTGCCATCCACTCCCCGCAAGTTCATGGTAGGTGAAACTAGCGATACGGATATTATTTCACTAAGACTTTAGCTAGTCCTATGCCAAATAGGCTACGTGACCAAAAAGGCTCTACTTTTTAAGCTTCAGACCTTGACTCAAAGTATGCCCATCTGTCAGCTGGCTTCTGGGCCCCCACCTTAATCTTTGTCCTTGAACTTTTCCATTCTGGGAGTTAGTAGCAGGAAAGATCAGCTCAAGGAAAAGAGTATGGAATGGAAGAGGCTGTTTCTTCTCCCAAAGGGCTGCAATTCCCTGGTTCTTGAGGACAGACTGTGGGCCTTCCCAAGACAGAAGCAGGGTATGCAGGGATGTGGCACCCGATTGGGATACCACATGACAGAGAAAAGCAATTCACAGAGAGATGGCAACACATGATAAAACACATCTAACCCTTCTTTGATGCCCCTTGCCTTCCAGCTGGGTGGTTATGTTAGAATCCAGTGACATTTCTTTAAAAGCAGTTGCCTAGGCTGAAGCAGGATGATTGTTGAAAAGACCACCAAGCGCCAAATAGAAGCGAAGCAAAATTTTATTTATGGCCGGGCCAACCTGATATCCTGATCTTAAGGAGAAAAATGCATAGAATGGCCCCAAACAAAGGTAGCAGTGAGCTTATATGGATTTTAGCAAGGCAGAATATGTCATTATTTAGTTAACGAATTACACTTACAGTATTCCATGGTGACCAATTACATTGTAACACACAGATGTTAGTTTTGGCAGGAACCTATCATTTCAAAGATCTTTGTCTTTAGAAGTTGTGATATAACCAATTATAGATTGACATTTGAGAAACTGTGGGACAGTGACTACCTGACAGATCATCTGACTCCAAATAGCGATGAGGTATTCTATAACGTGATAGTTACTTAGAACAATGAAACACAGGCTTGTGAAGTGGATTTACAGAAGGAGAAATAGCATATTAGTATTTAACCATGCTTGAGGTTAACCTACAATATAGGCCACCAGGCACGCTTATTGAATGGGTAAATAAAAGCAGTCTCTTCCCAAAAGGAGATAGTTGAGTGTAGACCCTATTCAGAATTAGCAGCACACAAAATAACCTCTCATAAAAAAAGACAAAGCTTTTATTTTTAATCCGTGCGAAAGGTGGTTTTATTAAAGAAGAGGGACAAACCCATGGACAGAAACAGCTGCCCCCGGACCTTAGAGGCTGGTTTTATATAGGGCGGGGGGAATGCAGGAAGGTAAAGGCATGGGGAAGGGGAAATTTCCAAAGAGATTTTCATAAGCTAAAAAAGCCACGTGATGGCTTGGCCTGCTTTGTCCTTTTTCTTAAATCTCTCCTTTAGCATCAGAAGGAGAAGAGTGGCCTATTAGTTCCCTAGGGCTGCCATACAATCTACCACAGACTGGATGGCTTGACACAACAGAAACGTCTTCTCTTCACTGACAGGGAGGCTAGAATTCTGAAAGCAGGCCTTTGGTGGGGCCACATCCCCTCCTGTGACTCTAGAGGAGGGCCCTTCCTTACCCCTCTCACATACTCGTGGCTCCTGGCCTTCCTGGGCTAGTGGGCACATCATTCTGATCCCTGCCTCTGTCTTCACCTGGCCTTCTCCCCTGTGTCTGCGTGTCTCAAATGTCCCTCTCGTTTCCCTTATAGGTACAGCCAGTCACTGGATGTAGGGCCCACCCTGGTAATCCAGGACAATCT